>NC_021165.2:6388433-6420356 GCF_000331145.2 Cicer arietinum | reverse complement strand
GTTCCATCAAAGGTAACAAGACAACTAAAAATGAATGAATAGAGTACTACCTCCGTCCTTATATATAAGATTTCGTTGACTAAATCACGTGAATTAAGAAAGTTGGTTGTAGTATTAAATTTGTTGGTAATTTAGATTGGTTTACCCTTGAAGGGAGAGAGTTAGTTTGTGGTTATATTGTATTATTTATTACATATTGCAGAAAAATATGAAAAGTCATTAGGGGTAAGTTTGTAAAGAAATAATTAATGCAGTTGAAAAAATAAAAGAGATCTTATAGAAAGGAACAGTTAAATACCACAAGAGGATCTTATATTTAGGGATGGAGGTATATAATACTGGCATGCTAACATGTACAGTATATCCCAAGATTTTAATAAGTTATATAGAAAAATTTGAGTGATCCATCAAATCCCAGTCAGCTACCGTTTGGCTTTACCTAGAAAATCAAAATGACCCCACCACTATTTGTTTGTCTCAAAATGTCAACATAAAGAACTACCTCCAATTATGTCAGGACAACTTGAAGTCACTTTCGGTGCATCTCTATGCTCAAACATAGGGATTATATTTTCTTAAAAAGAGTTCAATAATAACTCTCCTCTAAATCATACTAGAGAATGGAAAATATAACACTCATTCATTACACAGTGATTTGTTTGTTCAATATTATAACCTCTTGGCACTTTGTGAAGGACATGGGCCATAGTTACATTTCAAAACAGAAAAAGCATTCAGCCTCAAGGGCGTGGCACATGCACAGAAGTGAAAGCAATTGCCACCAAAGGATGCAAACAAGATAGTGGTGTTATTAAAGATAAAAATGCTACCCCCCCTATAAATCATATCAATAGTAACGTTTTGTAACAGACAAAGATTGTCCTATTAGACTACATTTGTACAATGAAGTGCTTGCTAGGTTGTAAAAGAAGCACATCAAGGTTTCTTTATCTCCAAACAATGTCTTCTATTGAATATTGAATGAAAAGTGCAAGATGATTGAGAACAATCTTAAATAAGAATTAAAGGAAAAAGCATACCGGGATATGTGGATCTCATCATCATGCATGTCTCCCTTGCCTGATAAATTGACAATACATACGATTTTATATCCCTTGAGGATTTTAACATTTAAAAAGAAAAAGAAAGAACACATAAGAGGGAAATGAGTGGTGAACCTTCCATTTCATCAACTGAGTAATCATCGCGGAAATGAAGGCCAATCAAAAGACTGTAATCCATGATTCCCTCGGCTTCCAGAAACTCACAGTCTCTATCAAGTTGCCTGAGCAAAAGCCATTACACAAACCTAACTCTATAAGAACAGCATGAAAAATGTTAAAGGGAAGAAGAAGAATGTGCAACTTGGTAAGTTCTATACCATTTAAGCTCTTGAAACCAAGACTGTTCTAGGTGAAAGACAAAATCAAGATCAAGATCTTTGAGTGTGGTAGTTTCATCAATCTCCTCCCGGGGTTTATCTGTGATACGACCATGAGAAGAACCTTTGATATCAAACCTTTTATGGATCCGATACTCCGAACAAAACACATTGCCCATCACAATAAACCGGATCTGTTTTTTTTACACACAGCAGTACAAGTTTTCATTACATTTTGACAAGGATTAGGAAATTGCCAATTACTCAATGTTTTCAATAATCAAACCATACCTTTTGACCTCCAACGGGTTTGATACAATGTGCCCCTAGGAATGCTGTTACCAAAGAATTCTTGTACTGACAAACATGTTGGTAGTAACTTGGAAGCATTCTGATAAGCACCTGACACAGACACCAACTAATTATTATTTTGAATAACCTAAAAAGAACATGATAAGCAAAGCTGAAAGTGAAATTTCACCTTACTTGTTGAAGAGTGCGGTGGAGCACTAAGGCAACAACGGGCTAAACAATCAAAGACCATACCCAAAACCTTAAGGCTTTGGGCAGAGATGAGGTGTTTAGGTATCTTGGTGGTGCAGGTCTTTAGCCTGTTGTTTCTCTAAGTACTACCTCGGACTCCCCAACAATAAATTATACGGTTCAAAACTAATTTCTAATTTCTCTTGATTTAATGAATGCAGCCAAGCGAAAAATAAAACAACAAACCTTGACTTCAGATTTCTTGACGGTCTTGATTATGAAACGGTCATCTTGAGTGAGGTAAAAGATGCTTCCGCTTTTGCCAGGAGAAGACATTTCTCTTAATGAATCACTTCCACAAATAGCAAACATGTAATCCGCAGGATCTATGGCAAATAATTCCCTTAAATGTCTAAATATCCAATCCACCAACAAAAAAATAACAACCAAGATATGGGCACAATTAGTATACAAAACACAAAAACACAAGCAATCAATCTAAAAGGGGCATCAGTAAAATTGAAAAAAAAATGTTAACACCTGAACACCATTGGACAATAGTCTTTCCACCTGAAGTCCACTGATTGATATTCTTGAGGTGCACACCTGAACCCTTCCTGTGGCAACCTAATCCAGAATTTCTCCTTGGGATCAAAATCCACTGGCCTAAGCTCTCTCACAGCAGAAGCATACTTGCCAACAGTGTATCTATAAGCAAAAAACAAAACACCCCAGCATCAAACAATGCCTCAACATCTATGATGACACAGACATGAACACCAGACTAGACACGAACAAGACACTCACATATCGACATCAATAATGATTTGAGAAAATGAATTAATTGAGTGTAATCATATATGTTCGAACATTGACAAGACACGTCTTCCATAAGTGTAGGTGCTACAAAGCTCTCAACTCTAATTATGTTCATAAAAAAAACAAAGCTATCAAAAGCAATACCTGATACCAAGTTGAAGACTAAGCATAAGATCGTAATTCTTATGCCCCTTGGAAACAGTTTGACCAGGCTTCTTAACCTGATCACCATCAATAGACCAACAAGGACTCTTGTTCAACACACTTTCTCCACTATTTTCAGATTCACTACCATCTTTATCTTTATAAAACACATAAGAATCCACATTATCAACAATTTCACAAGTAATATCACCAGCTTCACCATCAAGTTCCCAAATACAAATCCTTGGAAAACCAACACCGCCACCCTTTAAACCACCATCCATCGAACACCTCTTTTTCTCCATCATCACCTCACAATTCTTCTCTTCGTTCCCAAAAGTGAAAACACCATTCCCTTTAGGAATCCCATTTTCCCAATACCCTTCATAACGATTCCCATTTTCCCAAACCAAAATCCCTTTACCCCAAATAGCACCATTCTTCCATTCACCAACGTATTCATTCCCGTTTTTCCAAACATACCTTCCTTCACCATCTTGCAAATTGGACCTCCACCATCCTTCATAGACATCACCATTACCGTAACGTTTCTCGCCGAAACCGTTTTTTCGATCGGCGAGCCAGTTTCCTCTGTACATACCTCCGTCGACTCCGATGTATGACCCGAATCCTTCCATTCGACCCGATTTGAATTGACCTTCGTAGGTAGCTCCTGATGGCCACGAGAATTTACCTTTGCCGGAGGCTTTTCCTTTGTTCCACTCACCTTCGTACATGCACCCGTCAGACCAGAGGTATTTTCCGGTGCCGTGAGGAATGTTTTTCAATAAGGCTCCGGTGTATATGTCGCCGTTGGGGAGAGGGTTTTGTGTTGTGGAGGGAGTGACGCGGCGGGATGAGGTATGAGGTGGTGGTGGAGGGAGGAGGAGGAGGATGTTAATGTTTTGGTGAGAGAGAGGGATGAGACTGTCTTGCATTGTTCGAGTATTTTGTTTAGCGGCGAGGGAGAGTTGCCGGAGAGTGAGGTGGTGGTGGAAGCATTTCTAGAGAGAGAGAGAGAGAGAGAAAGTGAATGTATGAATGTTAGTAGTAGCAGAGAGCGAAGGTTGGTTTGTTTGTAATGTTGTTTATGTTGATACCATTCATGTACGACAAAATTGAAATCAAATTACACGAGATTCTTAGTCACCGACGCTATGTCAAATATTGTCTATCAATGTACTCATAGAATGTATTTCATGTTATAAACCAAAATAACTATTTTTAGAAAATTAATTTACTTTTAATTATTTTCTGGTTTTGTTTTAATTTTTTAATTATGTTTTTTTTGTTTTTATCTTTTAATTATTTTTTTATTTATTTTAATTTAGTCTTTTAACTATATTTTGTTCCATTTTGATCTTATAGTTATATTTTTAATATTTAAATCGATCATTTTCATTAATTTCTGTAAAAAAAAAAACTTAACTTTAACCTTTTTTTTGTCTCATTCATCTTTAAATTCTATTTTTTTATATTTTTTCAATCTAAAAACCTACAAAATTCATTAAATTCATGAGTTTCAAACATAACATTTCAAACCTATAACTAAAAGTCAAATAGACAACATTTCAATCTCATACAAATGAAAATTTCATTATTTTGCTAATTCATAAGGGATTCTAAATAAGGAGACTAATGTTCTCCACTAATTTTATATCTGTTTTTTAGTTACTTGATTTATATCGCATTAACGTTAATTTAGGATTTTCATTCAATTTTGCAGATTCAACGTGTTGGGATTTGAATATTTTTTATTTTTTTTTACTGGTATTTGACTTTAGTTAAATTTTTATTCTATTGTGTGTGTTGCAATTATCACATATTTTAAGTTTGAAAGATTTTATTTTTATGAGATTTTTCTAGATTTGAGGTTGAATTCAAATATTATGGTTTTTATGAATTTTTGGATTGAAGGGTGATGAATTTAAGGGTTTGGATCATGATATAGGTGATGAAGATGGTAAATTTACTAAATTTTATTTTTATTTTTAAAAAATGATCTAAAGAAAATTAAATATCAGATTTATTAATTCATAAAGATAAATAATTGATATATGGATTTTTTTTCTAAGTTTTAAATGTTATGGACTTGAATTTGTAAATTATGGATTTGATGATGAGTTAAATGAATTTTTTTAGTTTTTAGATTGAATGAGATAAAAAAAAATTATAGATTTTTTAGTTTGGAGATGAAGGAGATGCCAAAAGTTAATATTTTTTAACATAAATTACAGAAAAATATCAATTTGACTGACCCAAGTATAACTAAGAGATCAAAATAAAAAATATAATTAGAAACTGAAATGAAATCAGAAAATAGGTTAAGAGATTAAAAGACTAATCTAAGCTTAATTAAATACAATTAATTTTCTATATTTCATATAAATATAATTCAAATTATTAAATCGTCTCATTGATTGTGAAACCCTTGACTACCAACATTAAATATTTTTTTATTAAAGTAATGATATATTATTTATAATAATATTAAATAAGTTAAAATTAATTAATTTTTACTTTTAACGATGATCAAAATTTTATACCATTTTTTTTATTATAATATTCATAAGAGGAAATATATATTAATAGTAATAGTAATACTTTTTTCGTCTCGTTTTATATATTTTATTAGAGTTTGCATAAATATTAAGAAAAATAATTAGTTGCATTAATTTTAATAATAAAATTAATAAATAAATTTAATGAATTGAGATACAATAAATAATAATATATTAATAAAAAATAATTAATATTGTACTAATATTATAAAATGATAAATAATTTAATAAATAAAAGATAATGAATAATGCAGATATGTTATGAGACTAAGAGTAGTACTTTTGAAGAGCTAAGGAAAGTATGTAATTATTAGGTAGTCCCGTTTACATCTTCCTTTTACCTGTTATGAATGTACACTTTTTATATACTTGTTGTAAATGAACGAGGTAAGAGTTTCTCATTCCAGATTAGTTACAATAAAAGTTGAGGATGTGTTGAAACAATAATATGCTTATACCAAAAAAAGATAAAAGTATTTATGAAGAATATTTTATTGGCAAAGTCGTCAATATTTTATATTAATAATATGGTTTAAAAATTTATAGTAATAAAATTAATTATTTTTACAAAAATTAGAATGAAGAAATTGTGTCTCATTTGAAAAAATAAAATAAAATAAATACTTTCAAGTACAATAAACACTTTAAATAATTTACATTAATTTATCACTAATGAAATAATAAAATTAATTATATTTTTTGAAAAATCTTCGACAAAATATATCAATATTTAATATTAATAATATGATTTCAAAATTATAATAATAAAATTAATCATTTAAAAAAATATAAGATGGAATAATAGTATATCATTTCAAGTTAAAAACTTTTGGTATAAGCAAAATTGGTTTTTCTTATAAAGAAAAAATAAAAAATTAATCATTTAAAAAAATATTGGATGGAAGAATAGTTAAAGAAGACTTTTGGTATAAGCTAAATTGGTTTTCTTAAAAAAAAGAAGTTCCAATAGTCACACTAAGACCAATCACAAGCCAACAAACTGCAACTTTTTCTTGATATTCCGTTTTTGAACTAAATTAAAAATTATATATTTAAAAAAATAATATATTTAATAATTTCATATTTAACTTGAGATTACTATATACTATCCTCTGTTGACAAATGAATGAAAGCCCGCGAAGGCAAATTTATAATTACAATTATTTTTATTTCTAATTTTGTAAAATGTAATTTCAACATGATTTTTGAATGATATGATAAGTTATTTAAGTGTTTGATAAACTGAAATGATATGATAAATTAATTTATAATTTTATTATATTATATTTTTTTAATTAAAATTTATATCACAAATATGCGATAAGTTATAAATCAACATGATATAATAACAATATCAATGTATTCAATTACTGTTATAAAATATAAAATTAAAATATAATAAAATATAAATATAAAAATAAAAATAAAAATAAAAATAATTTACAAAATATAATCTAAAATATAAAAAATATAAATCTAATTAAATAGAAATATAAGAATAATTAATAGAATTTGACATAAACATAAAAATGAAATATTAATGATTAATTTAAATAATTTTTATGATTTTATCACAAGGATAATTTTGTCTTTTTATATAATTTAATAAACTAGTATTTAAAATCATAAAAATATAAAAGTTAATTGAAATTTTAAAATAAATATAATTTATTTACAAGAGTATTTTTACCATTTACATATAATATATATCATATATTTGTTTACATTCTAACAAAAAAAATAGAATTATTTTGTTATTCGTAATTTTATTTTTTAAATTTAAATTGTTTATTTAGTAGTATCAATGATAATTTTGTTATTTAAATGTACTATATATTATATTATATCATATGATATGATATGTATTAAATACGTGACATAAAATATTGTTATCTTATTTGTTATCATGATATGTGTATCATCATATACAAAATATAATAATATTTATCATATCATTATTCAATTTTATATTTTGTCTTGTCTCTACGACTTTCTCCGTATCAAATAGATCCTAATAATTAATATGTTATTTTTTTTTTCATTTTATAGAATAATAAAACCTTAATAAGAAATTCAGTTGAGTAATAAATAAAATATAATAAATAATTATTTCAACCAAAATTGAAAGTTATTTTATCTAACAATTTGTCC
This sequence comes from Cicer arietinum, assembly GCF_000331145.2. Lineage (NCBI taxonomy): Eukaryota > Viridiplantae > Streptophyta > Magnoliopsida > Fabales > Fabaceae > Cicer > Cicer arietinum. Next base: position 6,412,817 of record NC_021165.2, on the reverse strand, counting down.
GGAAAGTCGTCAACCAATTACTTGATATATTTCATATGCATTGATAAAATTGTCGATCATAAACAAAATATAAAAAAAGAATCATACTACATGTTCATATTTACCACCTCAATTTTATGAAGAAAAGAAAAATATACATATTTGGTCCTCAAAAACAACGTTCATATTTAGAGTCAATGATTTCTGGGCCGCTCGGTGGCATCAAAAGACACAATTCCGAATCATTAACCCACCACCAAATTACTAATTTGTAATTCAAATTTATAACATCAGAAAAATACAAACGCAATTATTCTTTGTGTTTTGTTATTGACCTAAATAAGCTATTGAACTTTATAAATATATTATAATTTATTTTTAATTCTTTTAAAAAAATTTAAATAATTATCTTTTAAATATTGTCTATAATATTTTTTATTCATGTTTTTAAAATAATTCATATGTATTATTTAAATTTTTAAATTATTTTTTCTTCTATGATTATAACATTATAAAAATATCTCTCATATAGAGTTATAATTTTTTGACATATGAAGAATTAAATATATATTTTTTAAAGTTTTTAGTGTTTAAAAATTTATATTTATTTAATATGTCATTTAAAATTTTAAAAATTTATAAGGAAAGTTCTTATAATATTCTAAACATATCAAAAAATAATAATTTTAAAATTTGATTGATAAAAATAAATTGACTTAAATTAGAGACCAAAATTATTGATTAAAAAAATTTGAGAGACAATTATTAAAAAAAATTAAAGAGACTAAAAACAAAAAATATTATATCTAACACTTTATTTAAGGACAAATGTGGGAATTGGATTTCCTACATCAGGACTTTGTAACCAATCTTTATTGCCCAATTTTGAACTAATGATGGAGATTATTTTTTATTAAAAAGACAATTTTTACTTTATTTGTTCAATTCTATCCTTCTTACACGCTATAAAAATATAATTTTTTTTTTATTTTTAATGAAAAACAATTTTTGTGTGGATACAAAAACTTAGACACACAATTTAAACAAAAAAAAAAATATATTTTGTAATTATTTTAAAATTATATATTATTTAAATATTTCTTTTTTATGTGTGTTCTCAAATAGTGTTCATTCAAGAATTATTTAAGAATTATTCTTGAATGAATATTGTTCAACACATCTGTGGTTTTGTGAAGCGCGTAAGGAAAGAGTAGAGATTGCAACATAACCCGTATCCGCGTATATTCACTTGAATTCGTCTTAATTTGGACGGAAAAAATCTAATTTGATTGAATATATGTATGAGTTTTTCCCGAAATTAAAATTCAGAGACGGGTTTGTGAGTGTTATATTCACCTCACACCCGCACCCAAATTCACCCCACTAGTAATATTATTGTAATTTTTAAATATTATATACTTGTACATATTGAATATACTTTATATTTTTTAATTAATTATTAAAAATTATAATCTTGTATCTATATAAAATATTTAAATTTTTTATTATAGTAATAATAATTATTTTATTATATTAATTATAATATATTTGCTTTTAAATTTATAGTTTTATATATATTAATTGGTGTGGATTTTCCATGATTAGTCGGGTGCAATGGATGGAAGAGGCAAAATATGCTCCCTTTTGTTCCAAGAGGATAGCCTATCGTCATATTGCAGCTGGGACATTGGACATATTAGCAGGTCTTTTCCATCTTAGTGTATGCCCACTTCAACGTTTATACAAAGAGTGGCGTGTGGGAAATATTGAAATAATCCTTTTAAGTAATATCGATGTTGTATTTTTTGCAGCTTTTGTTGTTGTTGAAACTATGTGGTGCGGTTCAACAACTACCCGATTGAATTATTTGTTCCTACTCAATATCAATAGGATTAGGGATACTTCCAACAAGAAATATATCGAACAGTTGGTGTTGGGCTAATCGAAAATCAAAATTTATCAGAAGCTTGGTCTAAAATTCCTAAAAATTTAGCTTTTTATGATTACATCAGCAGTAATTCGGCAAAAGGCGGGTTGTTTAAAGCGGACTCAACGTAAATGGAATAGTTGTTGGTTGGTTAGGACATCCTATTTTTAGAGACAAAGAGGGAATATATAGAAAGTCCATTTTATGAAATTTCTGACCGAAAAAAAAAATACAAATGTTTTATTTGTCACCAAGAAGAGATGAGTGTTATATAGTAGTTATGGGGAATTTTTTAGCACTGAATTGAGATATTCGTGAGGAACATAGTGTTCCAACTCAGATATCATCAAGAATTTCTTATTATTGCATGGGAACAAGTTCATCTTCAAAGTATTTTTCTATTAGAGCCTCACTCATTTCTTTTATTGAGCACAATGATGCAAATCGAGCAGTTTCTCTTTCTCAGTCTAAAAAGTGCATTGTTGAAATTGGATTGGAACGCGAGACCCTTCCACTTGCCATTCCTAAAAAATAGGCTATCTTTAATTATTTTTATCATTTTTATTTATCATTTATAAAAGTAGTTAGTAGTGTTTGTTCCCCAAAATAACTTAAATTGTAGTCGAAATTGTCCGCTAAATCATGTTCATGATTGTTTTGACATATGGATTATATGATTACGAATTTGGCTCATATGAAGTGATAAGTTGGTAGAGTGAATGAATTAATAATTAATATTATAATCACGTATGATTAATCATATATGTGCACATAATATCAACTATTCATTTAATATTAATGATTAGTATTGCTCGCTTTATTCTCTAAAGTGAATTGTTCATTTTAGAAAAACCATATCATATCTTATATCTATTCAAATGATTTTTCATATGAAATTTTAATGGCGTCTACAAAATATACTATTACACACACAAAATTTAATGTCTCTTTGCATAGTTAATTTTTTTATATATATAAAAAAAACTAATATAAGGTGAATCTCGTATAATAATTGGAGCATCATAGATGTGTAAAGTGAACTCTTCGACAAAGGTATTATATTTATAAACACTTGGGCACTTGAGTTAGTGAATAAGAGATATTAAAAAAAAAATGTGTATATTTCTTTTGAGTGTTGATGTCTTTGTATAACATCAAAAAAAATTGATTTGTGTAGTATAGTCTATCTAAAGTCTCTTTGAAGTTTTGAATTACATCGTTTTAACATTCAATATTGTATTAAGTATTTTCAATTTTTCCTGCAAACAAACATGAGTCTTTTTAGCATGTTTGTCATCACTTACATTTATTATGGAAACTTCCTAAAATGTCACCCATTTGAAAAATGCTAAAAGTTAAACACATTTAAGTTTAAAGTTTTTATGTTATAGACTTTTGAAAAGAAGACACATAAGACACGTATATTTAGTTAAGGTGATCTCAATCAATCATTATAAATATTTTTTCAATTGTACAGTCTCGCATCCACGCGTCTCATGATCACTCTCATTCTGATGTAACCGATTTCATTCAATGTCTATTTGTCTTGTGTACCCACAATCACTCTTCAACCATGCCAATCTTATATGTCACGAATGTTACATAAGACATAAAATAGCATTTTATCATTCTATGGTGGGGTTTTAAGTTTTAACATATTAGTGTGTAAAATTTTATAGATGGTGTGACAATTTGGTATCATTGTCAGGGCAACGTGTCACAAGACTTTTTATCTACCACTTCATCAAACTTGAATAAAAAGATTAAAAAAAAAACATAATAAGAATATTGAATTAAAAGAATTAATCTATAAAAAAACATTCGAGTAAGTAAAATCATAAAATTACCACGTTATAAGAACGAAAAACAAAAATTATATTATTAATACATTTTAAAATTAAATTGCATAAAATGTTAAAATAAAAAATCATTTTAAATTTTTTATGATTTGAAAAATAAAATAATTTTTTTAATATACATATGCATTGTGACATCGCTGGATTCAATTGTGACGTCCTTATTACACTTTATTGTTATAAAGAATATGCGTTGTTTTTTAATATGATATTAATAATTATTTTTTCTACGTATATATCTAAACTAATAGCGTTTGAAACATATTTAAGTAATTATATTTTATTATGTATTTATGAAAATTGTTATAGCTAATGATTAATAAGTATAATTTTATAAAATTATAATTTTTTTTCATTTATTTATAGTTTTTTTAATATGGGTATAAAATATATGAACAATAAAAAATAATAAAGATAATTAATTATCTATCTATCTATAGTTATTGAAGTAGACGAATAAATAATTATCATTCACTAATCGACTTTGTTTCATTCGACGTGACAATCCCAGTTTCGGTAGAGAATAGAGGTAAAGGTAAATTTGAAAAAATTATATTGGTTGTGATTGAAAATTTGCTTTCAATTGGTTATTTTGGGATTCAAGTCTTCCTTAATTGTTATTTGGAAATTTAGAAACGAGTGCTAAATTGTAGCAGCTGTTGCAGTCCGTTTCTCTCAGTTTCGGTGTCTCTTGGTTGCCTAACAAGGTTGTTGGTTTTTATGTGCATGCCAACTATCATGTATTGTCAGAAATGTTTTTACTGCAAATTTCGGTGTAGAGTTTCTGGAGATTTAGAATACTTCACTTCCGTCTAAAATATGTGTTTTTTGTTGGGGTTTATTGCAAGATAGGCTTCTTATAAGAGTATAGTTATGGAGAATTGAAGTAATATATGATCTCAGTCAACAAAGTTGTGTTTGGTGTTTTAATGAGCCATATTCAATTAGTCACTTGTTCACAATTTGCCCAAAGGTTGTGGAAGTTTGGAGTTTTACTTATAATTGGTTAAATTTTCTCTTGTATGGATGGGGTAGTGAAATGATTGACAATTTAAAATGTTTATTTTGGTCTTAGTTTATATGTAGCTAAAACACAAATAAGAATTTAGCGTTCTTATGTTGGTGGATTCATTCAAGTGATTGTTTTCAGTTGTTTTTTTCATATTAATTGCTCATCCAACAAATGAATTGAAGCTCATGAAGTGTTTTTGTAAAACAAAAAAGAATAAAAAATGCATAATTGTATGAAAAATCAATAAAATGCTATATGAACACACATAATTGTTAACTCAGTTTAGAGTTCAACTCTTACATTTGAGAACATAATCCGACATGAAAAGATCAAGAATAATGGGATAAAAGTTTACAAAATTTATTTTTATTTGCCTTTGTCTTGTACAATTATGTTTTTCAACAAATTTTTTTACATCATGGCTAACTAGGCCTTATATACACAAGTCAGTTACACTAGAGAGTAATAGGAAGACAACTAACTGAAAACACAAGTCACTTTGTTTGATTTGCACGTAACCAACATTAAAGGAACTCCAAAGTCTTTAATTTTGAGTGCTACTTATCAACAAATTGATACCATGGTACCAAATGAGAAGCTTTAGTATGTGATCCTCCAAATCAAATCCTTTTAGTCTTCTATCTCAACTATCATAATTAATTCTAAGCAAATTCAGGCAATGTCTAAATTTGCTAAGTGTGACAGTTTTTGTAAACATGTTAGCAAGATTGTCACGTGTATGCACCTTTGCCACATTGATCTCACCATTTTTTATGGCATTTATCACGAAATGAAGTCTAAGATCTACGTGTTTGGTTCTTTCATGATACGTCTGATTTTTACTCAAAGGAATGACACTCTGACTATCACAATTTATGCAAACTGAAACTGTATAACTCTTAGTTCAGTGACCAATCCTTTTAACTAGATCCCTTATTTTACAGCTTCAACAAGAGCAACATATTATGCTTCTATTGTTGATAATGCCACTATGCATTGAATGTTAGCTTTCCAAATGATTATGTTGTTAAACATTGTGAATACATAATCTATGAGGCATTTTCTTCTATCTAAATCACCAGCATAATCAGAGTAAAAAAATCCTTTGACTGGTTTTGATGATTTTGAGTTAATGTAGTAAATCAAACACAAACTTTGAGTTCCTTTTAAGTACCTTGAAATTCATTTGACAACTTGTTAATGGCTTATACTTGGGTTTCCCATAAATTTGTTTGTGACACTTACAACGTGAGAAATGTCTGATCTCGAGCATACCATAACACACATGATGATTCATGTCTTCCATTCCCTTGGTCGTGTTTGGTGACAAAGATGACGAAAGTTTGAAACGAGTTGCAATTGGAGAGCTGACAACTTTGATTCACTTATATTGAACCTATTTATGACTTTTACAAGGTAGTTATCATGGGAAATGGTCAATTTTCCTTGCTCCCTGATCCTCATGATTTCTATTCATAGAATTTATTGGTTGGCCTCAAGTCTTTTATCTCAAATTATTTATTCAACTGACTTTTTTATTTCATACTTTTAGATGTTATTAACATGTCATTCACATATAACAAGTAAATGTATGAAGTTGATAATAATTTTTTAGAATACACACAATTATCAAAATTTCTTCTTGCATAATTTTGACTAAGCCTGAACGAATCAAACCTCAAATACCATTGTCTCAGTGATTACTTTAGCTCGTAGAGTGATCTTTTTGCTAAGCAGACCCAATATTCCTTTCCTCAAGCCCTATTGCTATTTGGTTGTTGCATTATGATTGTTTCATTTAGATCATTATGGGAAAAGGTTCTTTTGATGTCCATCTGTTCTAAGTCCATGTCAAAATGGGCTACCATGGCTAAGACTATTCTTATTGATGCATGTTTAACTAAAGGGGAGAAAATTTCAATGTAATCCACCATTTTCTTTTGAGCGGACCCCTTTGCTAGTAGTATAGCTTTGAACCTAAGTGGTTCAACTCCTAAAATTCCCCTATTCCTTTCGAATATTCACTTGTTGCCTACAATTCTAGAGTTGACATGCTTAGGTATGAGAACCCAATTGTTGTTTTTCTCAAGTGAGTTGAGCTCCTCAATTATAACTAAAAATAATTTGTCTTTATCTTGACACCTGATAGCTTCATTGTAGTTTTCTATGATCTTCGTGTATGATTTCTTCAGCAACATGTAATGCATAACTGACCATGTTTGCATAAACATATCTTTGAGGGGTTTTTTATGCTCTTTTTTCTATGTCCTTTATGAGATTATAGTCATCTAGTTCATGTCCTATTGGATTGTCGTGGTATGAGAAAATATCATTTTCAGTTGAGTTAGTATCAACTTTGCCTTGTTGAGTATGATGTTTTTCTTTCTATTTTTTGTAACTTACTCCACCTAAAGATCAAATTTCTCAACTTCATGTTGGTATGAGCTTTTACTGTGAGGCTTGGTTAGGGACTTATACATGTCAACCTCATGAAACTTTACACCTCTGCTGATGATACATTTACTTTTTTTAGGACACCATTTCCTATAGCATTTGGCTCCACTTGGATATCCAACAAAATACCTTTTATTGGCTCTAGAAACTAATTTTTCTTCATTTACATGATAGTATGCAACACACTCAAATACTTTTAGGTGATTGTAACTGACAACTTGTCATGTCCACATTTCTTGAGGGATTTTGAGCTCAATGGCAGTTGAACGCTCAAGTTTATCAAATAGCAAGTTGTATGGACAACTTCTCCCTAAAATTGTGCAGATATCCATACATTTGATAGAATGCATCTCATTCTTTTAAGCAAAGTCCTATTCATCCTTTCAGCCAATACATTTTGTTGTGGTGTGTTTCTTACAGTTTTGTGTTTGTTTACACCGTGAGTTTTGCAATAACTAGTGAACTCCTCGTTGCAAAATTCAAGACCATTGTTTGTCCTTGAATTTTTTAACCCTTTTGTCAGTCCTATTCTCAACCATATACTTCCAATCTTTAAAGATTTTGAATGCTTCATCTTTGCTTTTCAACATGTAAATTTATATTTTTCTACTACAATCATCAAGAAAAGTAATGAAGTGCTTATTGTCTCCATGTGAAGCAATTTTGGAGAACCCTATTGATCATTGTGAGCATATTCTATAATTCCTTTTGAGAAATGTTTCCTTTAGAGAACTTGACTCTATGCATATTTCCATACACACATTGCTCACAAAATCCAAGATCACGAATCTTGTCACCACCCAACATGCCTTGTTTGCCTAGGATATGCATTCCTCGTATACTTACATGTCGCAACCTAAGATGCCACAAACTAGTTTTGCTTGATGACTAGACTACCATAACTGTCATCCTTGTAACCGCTTGACCATTGAGAAGATAGATACTATGATCTATTTTTCCCTTCATGATCACCGATGATCCTTTTATCACTTTTAAAATACTTTTCTCTGCCTTGTAAAAACAACCAACTTTCTTTCTGCATTCCTATAGAAATTAGATTCATTTTCAGCTCTGGAACATGTCTGACATTTGATAAAATCTTCATAGTGCCATCTTATAGTTTTAGCTCGATTGAGCTAATCCCAACTACCTTGTAGACTGATCTGTTACCCATGACCACCTTGCCTCCATCAATTTATTTGTAATAAAAGAACCAATATTTGTTTGAGGTCATGTGAAATAAACACTACGAATCAAGCACCCACTCATTTTTCATTATTTCAATTGAATTTTCCATAAGAACTTGTGTGTTCTCATACCTTTTAGAGGCTATTGAAGCGTTTCCATAGCCATCATCACCATTTGACCATTTATTTCCTTTCCAATATGAGTCTTCTTTCTTGAAATGCCTCTATTTCATGGCAATGGATTTATCAGTAGTAGGGTCTGATCATCATCATCCAATTTTACTTCAAAATTTTCAAGATTTAAAATGATCTTATTAAACTCATCCATATGATCTTCCAAATTGCATCTTGAAAGTATATAGCTTTTGTTTTAAGTATAAAAGATTTGGTAGTGATTTTATCATGTATAAAGATTCCAATTTGAGTCAAATACCTAATGTCAAGGTCTCATTTGACACTTTCCTTATAACATTGTCTCCAAGACTCAAGATTATAGCACCATGAGCCTAATTCATGAAATTCTTCTTCTATTTTTTCGAAATATTGGGTACCATGTCCTTTTCTCCTACTAGTGCACAAAACTTTCATCTCGAGACGCCATAACCTAAAATTATTTTTCCCATCAAATTTCTCTAGTACGTACTTTGTTGATGTCATCTTCTATATGAATCGAGAAAACTAGGAGCTCTGATGTCAGTTGTTGTTTTTTTTTTCTCTTGATCAATTGCTCACCCAACAAATGAATTGAAGCCGATTAAGTTTTCTTGTAAAATAGAAAAGAACGAAAAATATAGAATTATATGAAAAACCAGTAAAATGCTAGATGAACACACACATAATTGTTAACCCAATTCAGAGTTAAACTCTTATATCTAGAAGATTGAATCCAACACGAATAGATCACTAATAATGGGATAAAAGTTTACAGCTTTATTTTGAATTGTCTTTCTCTTGCACAATTATGTTTTTCAACCCTTTTTTTTACTTTAGAACTAACTAGGTCTTATATACACAAGACAAGTCAGTTACATTAGAGAGTAATAGGAATGCAGTTACAACTAACTGAAAATAGCTAGAAGTCAATTTGCTTGTTTCGCACGCAATCAACATTAGACGAACTCTAAAGTCTTTAATTTTGAATACCACTTATCAACATGTTTAAAAATGATGCCCTCTTAATTGTGGCAAAAAGGACAAATTCTAATTTGCTTGTTGGAAGTTACAATGCACCTACTCAAATATGGATGGTTGAATTATGAGTTTGGCTTAGATTAAGATCTAAATTATGTTTGCAGGAGGTATAATGCGATCGAGCAGGGGTAGATTGTAGTAGATGGGTGATGTTTGTAGGATGTCTTCTACTTGCTGTATTATTTATCTTTCAATCTAATTTGCTCTATATGTATATGGTTGCAACAAGTAGATTAAAAAGAGTACGTTGTATTAATTTGTTCAATTTTCAAGCACATAATTGAGTGAGAGCTCTACAATTCTTTATAGAAGGTGAGTAGTGTTTTTTTTTACTATGATGCCGAGTTTGGACTTATCAATGATACAAAGGGTTATAGTTCACTTTGTATTCTTTTTAATAAAATTTTTTGCTTATAAAAAAGAATCAAAGTTAAAATATGAATTTTTTAACTTGAATTTTTCCATAAAAAATGAAGAAAAAAAATTAATTTCTTTTAATCATTTTTATTTTATATGTTACGGTAGAAGTCTATGCAAAATTGAGTTCAAATTTTGATTTTTGTGTGTTGCGGTAGAAGTCTATGCAAAACTAAGTTTAAACTTTGAGTTATAACATGTATAATTATTGAGGATATCATTGTTCATTGAATAGTAGATTGCTTCTCCTCTTTCTCCTCATCCTCTTTCTCGAGTGATGTTTATTTGGTTTTAATCAACCAATTAGTTTCGATTTATTACAAACTCAATGAATAATTATCATTATTAATGGTACAAAAATTGAAGGCATAAGTATTTTATACACTTCAATTTTTTTACATTTATAAATATTTCATCGCTTTGTGCCATGAAGCTAACTATTGTGAGTTTATCCCTATATTTATTTATTTTTGTTTTACTATCTTTGAATGCATTCTCATCCATGTATATTTTAATAATTTAAATGAATTAATATATTTTATTTTGTCAAAAAAGATCAAAATTTTATTAATTTTTGGATTTTTGAACTGTGAATGTTTAAATGTTTATATTTAATTAATTACTTATTAAATTTTTTAAATAATATAAATAAATTGATTTAATAATATTAACTAAAATTATTCATTGAAAATCCCGGAGAAGACTAAAAGTGAAATGATTTTTTTTTAATGATGATTTTATAAAATAAATTTATAAAAACTAAAATACATATTTGACTTCTTAATCAATTATAAAATAAAAAATTACAACCAAACGATTAATACATATCGCCTAAGGACAAATCACTTTAAAGAACATGAATTTAAATCTGAAATAAAATTTCACCACATTCCACTTTAAATTTGACTGAATAACGGTGATTTATTTTCCGATAACCGAAAGAATAAAAATATACTTTTTTTTTTAAAAAATAAAATAAATTAAAATTATATTTTATTTTAAATTTAAAAGCAAAATAAATTAGTGAAAATCGCGTGTGTTTTTTTCCCACAGCGAAGGAGGGAGAGAAAAGAGAAAACGTGAGAAACTTCTTCGCTTGAAAACACAAAATATATACAAAACCATCCAACACATTTTTCTCGCCTTTCTCTTCTCCACGCATTCATTCAACAACTTCCTTCTTCACTGTAAGATCCTCTCTCTCTTTCACGCACACCGGCACCCACACTCTCCATTCACAGACACACACTCAACACACTCTTCCTCACTCAAACTTTTCATTTTTTCTCAACTGCTACTTACCCTCATATTAATTGTGGCGGGAACCAATTTTTTTGGCGATTCTTTATTTTTTTAAATATCCTTTCCGTTTCGATTTTTCTCGTTAATGTACTATACCGAATTTATCCCCTTCGCCGTTGTTTATTTGACGCCGGCGTAACGTCTATGCGGCGGCGGCAGCATGTTTCGATACTCGTGAGTTTACGCGTTCTGAGATCTCCTCTAGGGACACGTTCTAGGGTTTCATTTTGTTCTCTTGTATTAGGGATTCTTCTCGGGACACAGCGATGTTGGAGTTTTTGTTTTTAATGTAGTGCTTTACGCACTGTGCATTTATTGAAAAATAATTAAATTTATTTAATTTTCTTTTTTCCGTTTTTCTTTTTGTTTGTTGTTGGTGTTTGAATTTTTATGTCTTAGGGTTTTTTCATTTGAACATTTGGGTCGCATTTTTAGGTCTGTGCATTGGTTTTAAACTGGATTTTTATGATTGTGTTTTTCAATTTTCAGTGTTGTCGCAAATGAGCTTTGTGTCTCAGTGGTTAGTTTTGAAAAATTGTTTATGGGAAAAAAAAATTAGGGTTCTTGCTTGAAAGATGCTTAGCTTCGATAAATAATTGGAGTGTCATGAGATTGACATGCAATTCAGCTAGTGAAATTGTATCTGCTTATTTTGGGTTAAACTGGATTTTCATTTTCAGTTGGGTAACTTAATGTGATTGTTGAAGGAGACTAAATAGATAACATTGGAGACAGTTATTATACAACTTGAAGTTTCTGTTTTGTTGAATTTTGGATGCAGGGTGCATGTCTCTGTTTGACAGGAACTGAGAGTCTTTTTCAATGCCTCTTTTAAAGAGGAAGCCTTTTGCCTTGACTGAGCCTCCTCAGGATTTGAAGCCAGACGAGCATGTTTACCAAGTTCGATTTACAAAAGAAATATTTCGAGATTATCAGTATCCTTTATAGATATTTATTTTTATTTCATTTTTCTGGCATTACTGCTATAACCGTCTTTAACTTGAATGTGTTTAGAAATTAGATTAATTTGTGTTATTCAGCATTTTTGACCACTTATTACAGTGTTCGTGGCTAATATATGGCTTTTGCATTCCATATCTGTTCCCTAGAAAAATAGAGGACATGGCTGTTCCACCTTAACACAAAATAGTGATTATTTGAACCGTTTGAATCTATACCGCCAGAGGGTTTGGGCATGTAAGGTAACTGGAAAAACTGGCTTGACTTATGAAGAGGCTTTGGTGTCAGAACAACAAGCCACTGAGAAATTCCTACAGTTTCCTAAAGAATTTATGGCACCTGCTTTAAGGATCATTCAATACAGTAAGAGATACTCCCTTCTTGAGCTGAAGAGCTTTATTTTGATGTTGTGGATCATTTTTTTTTGTTCTGCTCGAGTAATTATAGTGTTGTCTGCAATTGTTGAATTATGATACTTGTTAAATCCACAACTTTCTGTGCAATGGTTAATTTAGAGTATATATATGCCTGTTTCAGAATGAATGGATGGATATGATATTGCACCTATAAATGGATAACACATCCATTTAATCCCGCAGCACTAAAAATTGATTTTATTTTTTATCAAACAATGGTATTCAAAAGAGAAATTACTGTAGCTTTTAGATTTCTGCACTGCACTGATGTTTTGGGTTCTTAGTCTGGATGGGTGATTGTCTAGGGTCTACTAAAGGGTTCAAACTAACTATCTGTCTGGCTTGACAAAACTTTTCTGTTGCCATTTTTTATTTTTGATTATAACCACATTGTTTTCATTTGTTTCATATTTCCAAAGATATGTACAGAAAACAATGAAAATAACTTTTTTTGTTTTCTCTGTTTCTTGTAAAAGCATTTTGAAACAAGAAACAAAGTGAAAACAAGGTGACTGTTTTGTAATTAGAAGTGAAAACAGAATGAAACTAAGTTTTCTGAAATCTAACAGGCCCTAAACGTTCGCAGAAGTAAGTACAATATTTAATTTGCAACATATTTTCACCTCCAATTGACTGTAATACTAAATGATGTTATGCTGGGTATTGTGTTTCCTCACCTCTGTGGACTAGATGCTCTTTGTCTATTTGATTGCATTAGTAGATTACTATGAAGCTGGTCAAACAAATTATACAACCTAATATCAGGATAGTCATTGTAACATTTATAAGTCTGCTTCTATTTACATTGAAACCAATATAATTCTGTTTTGATATAACTTTTTCTGCATATCGCTTCAATTGTCAGTCATCACTAAAGGTCCTAGTTTGCTCATAAAATGCCATTTCAGAAGATAAAGGTGTTTTCTAAATCATTTTGTGAATGAATGTATAGATTTTTGTTTTTCTTACACAAGTAATTGGAATTACCAATATTACATTTTGATAAATTGCCTTTATCTGAGGTATATCGATATGTTCATTCATTATATTTTATAATGGGAGTAATCATGTTGCAGCACTTGCAGAGACCAAACTGAAGTGGTTCTAGTGTTATGATTTGTAAACAATTAGGAAAAATAGTAAAGAAATGTCTGAGGAACTGGAAATTACAATAATTGTGCCTGTTTTGAATAGCTACTTTCAAACATTCTGAGGTCATATGCCAGCCGCCGATTTATATTTGCGTTCATCAGAAAGCTTGTGTTATTTTTCACCATGTACTGGGTTAATTAGATATATTTTTTACTGCAGGTATGCTACCTTTGAAGGATCTTGCCGATTCTATTGCTGAAAAATTGCAGGAACGTTTGTTTGTCGGTGCTGAGTTGTATGGGAAAAAAGATGACGATGTATGTCCATGCAAAATATTAAAAGTCATCCAGGAAGAAGTTGACAAATACCGTTATGAGATAGCTTGGCTTGACAAAAGCAAGAATGTAATTGAAAAAGCAGAAGTCAGTGCAGAAGACTTGGTGCAAAAGAAGCCGCTTTTTAGTAGAAATATTTTGAAGTCTTTTATCCGGGAATCTACATATCGAAATGCCCCTTGGGTTTTACACGACAAACTTGCACAAAATCACGGTATCTCAACTGATATTCCTGAGGAGTTACGAGGAAAGCTTTTTATCAAAGATGGACTTATAATTTGCTCCAAGAAAAGGAAAACTGAGGTACGATAAAAATTGAAATATGCTAGTTTCTCTTTCTTTTATGCTTTCATATAAAAGAATAGTTTTCTTGTGGGATATAATAACAAAAGGGAGAAGTCCTAATTTATTGGTTTCAATGATCGGTTTGTTATTTTTTGAATGAATTTCATGACATTATTTTCTATCTAAAATTTGTTATGCTCAGGAATCAATGGAAGAAGCTGATAAACCTAAAAGGAAGAAGTTGGATGGGACATTAGTCAACGGTTCTGCACAAGAGAACGGTATAGTTCAGAGATTGAAGCAATTTTTGGCTTCTTGGTTTATTGATTTTATCTGAGTTGTTTTCTGATCAAATTATACTTTGATATGCTGAGTTTTGAAGTAATTATCCCACTATTGTCTCGTTTCTTTTTTGTTAGTGAGAACTGGAGGTGCATTTCTTGTTGTGTATCTAATCAAAAAGCTTTCATGCCACCTCTTCTCTCTTAGATAAAAACTTAAACCCCTTTACCCTTGTGATTTAGTTATGTCATCTAATCGGTTGTTTTCAAATTTTCTAGATAATGGAGAATCCAAGGAAAAACCAGTCAAATATCCCATTGATGATCTATTGGTGAAGCCTAGTCCAGATGACCCTGTTTTCACTGATCGTCCTTCTCCATCGAGAGACTTCAATGTTCCAATGTATTGTGTAGGGGATCTCTTAATGGTTTGGGATTTTTGTACTTCTTTTGGTAAACAGTTACACTTGTGGCCCTACTCTTTGGAAGATTTTGAAAATGCAATCTGCCATAAGGATGGCAATGTGGTTCTCCTTGTGGAATGTCATGCTGCACTTTTCCGGGTTCTTATAGAAGATGATGGTGAATTCACTTCAGCTGTACAGAAACGAAAGTTGAAGAAGGTTACCATCTAACTTCCACATGATTATTTTTGTTAGACTCTTAGTCTCATCATTTGATAGCTATCCAGATTTCATGAGATGGTTTTTGCTAGTTGAATTTTTCTTGTGGCTATTTTGGTATTCTTTGTGATTTGCTTAATTTAAGTCAATCCTTTTATTGTTTTAATATTACTATTCCGTTCATTTTTATTTTCAGATTACAATGGTGAACTGGAGAGAATATTTATGCGACTTTCTAGAAATGATCAATATTCCTCGATTACGGAACTTTGAAGCAACCATTAAACGGGGACATTATGGCCTTGTAGACGTCAATGCAAAATTAGAAATCTTATGTGAGTTGGTCAATCAAGCCCTTGAAACCGCAGTTTTCAGGGATAAGATGGATAAGATTCTTGAACAGCGGCACGAACTTGGGGCCTCTAAAAGGGAAGAAGCTCTGGAAGATGGTAGGAAGAGAAGAGAAAAAAAGGAGAGGTTGAAAGCTGACTCAGAAAGCAATGGGCATCATCTAAACAGTGGAAACAGCTTAACAAACAATAATCACATTATGCAAAATGGGCACGAGGGAAAGAAAATTAATGGAGAGATAGAATCACCTAGGCTAGACAATTCACATGGTAGAAGGTTAGATTTTATCAAGGGTGCTGTTTGTGTTTGCTTATATACACATTACATTTTTATGGATGGTGGTTATTGCATTTCACTTTTTTCCTCTTGAAATTCAATTTGCAGTGGGATCAAGCATTCAAGTCCTGCTTCAAAAAAGACGCCTAAAAACCTGGATTCAGAGCAGAAAGAACCCACAGAAAATGAAAAAGAATCATCCAGAAAGGGACTACTGAAGCAGTTGAAGGCAGATAAGGATCCATCAGATAAGAATAGTATACAGAAGAGGGTAACACTGCTACTGTTCTCCTTGCTTATATTGTTGTCGGTTCTTGATGTGGATCTTTTATTGACTGTATTATTATGCAGAGAGAATATTTTGAACGGGAGATGGAGAAACGACCTATTCAAAGAAGCCCATTAGGTAAAGACAGAGATTACAATAGGTATTGGTGGTTCCGTCGTGATGGAAGGATATTTGTTGAAAGCTGCGACTCCAAGGAGTGGGGATACTACAGCAGCAAGGAAGAGGTACTTGATGAATATAGCCTGCTATGTTTGCATTCTGTGCATATTTTTTATTCTCTAATTCTCTGTTGGCATGTGCGAATAGCTTGATGCATTGATGGGTTCACTGAATTGCAAGGGTGAGCGTGAAAGGGCACTGCAAAGACAACTGGGAAAACATTATATTAGCATAAGGTGAGCTAGATTAGCTTTTCAATATATTACTAGTTATGCTCAATGCCATTATAACAAGTGATGCATATGCTTAGTAAAAGTCTAGCTATATAAATGAAATGATGGAACTATAGAATGATATTATGTCTGATGATAAATATAAATTTTGTCAATGTTCTCACCTAAGGAAGAAGGATGTTCACGTTAGGATAAACCATTTTCTGGAGTTGTTGGCTGTGGCTTACATAAGTTGGTGAAATATGATGTACTAGAATTTAATATAAATGTGATTATGTTAATGACCCTGATGGCTTGAGTTACTAGATTGTTGTCAATATTATTTTCAATTTAGATGCTTATGGTATAATGTGGAACACATGGGAATGCTGAATTAATAGAGATAAGAACTTCTTTGGTTTTCGGATAATATACACACTTATATAAGTATTTGAATGAGTTGATAAAAATAGTTCTTAATGCATGTATAAGTTATTTTCATAAGATCTTCAAGACAATTTATAAAAAACTTATGTAGAGTTTACCCTCATCCTGTTGTTGATAGTAGAAACTGCTTACGCATAAGTTGTCATATATGATAAAAACTTAATAAGCGTTTTAGTTGTTTTCCAAACGCTAAAGTGGTGTATATAAACTATGTAATGCATTAATATTAAGATATATAGGTGTATATAAACTATGTAATGCATTAATATTAAGATATATATATTTTATTTAATTTCACATTAGTAGCACACATTTATTGTAGTTTGTTTAACAAATATTTGAATTAGACATCAACATTGTTGAAACTTTTGGAACAGAGTTACCCCATATTCCCTTTATTAATTGTTCATATTTTTTTCCTTGCATATTTTACAGCTCAGAACTCCAGAAAAGATCTAAGGATTTGATGCAAAATATGGCAAATGATGATGAGTCTGTGCTTCGAAGGTCTACTCGTGTTCGAGCTCCACCCAGGCAAAACCCTGCCAACGCCTTCCTCAATTATGTTAACAAGTGGAAACAAGAGTAGCGGTGCGAGTTTGGAATTTTTAAGGGAGGGAGTTGGTTCATAGCCTAGAGAGTAATGTAGTTTTTGGATCCATTTTTGGATGATGGAAAAGCATGTTTATGCATGCTTGTTTCTGAAATTTTGTATATGACTTGCACCATTCTTCAATAATAGCAGGAACCGTTTCAAATGCTCCCTTTCTTATTGATAAATATGTTTTAGGACATGATAAATCATGTTTGTTCTGGGCGTGAACTTGGGGTTAAAAAGACATAGAGGTTTACTGACAGTGTGTTTGGTTCTGCATTGATATTGGCGAGACTGTGACTGTGAAAGCTACAATACGAAATATGGAGCTTCATCCCCCTGAGATGATTGCTTCTGGGGTTTTATTCCAGAGAACATCCTCATCTGTTAAAATTGGTCATTAGGGAAATCTCATTGGAGAGGAATGACCTCTGGATCATGGTTGTCAAACTGAAGTATTTATATTTTAATGTTGCAAAAGTAGAACTAAATACATAATTTTCTACTTTAAGGTCACTCATGGGCGATGTTTCAAAAATCGTAGTAGTAGATTTTAGTGTCATGATTCAACTACTTTAAACTGGGATTAATCACAGTTGAATAAATCACGATTGAACTACATAAATAACCAAACTATAGATATTTCCACTGGCTATTGGTTGATCTGAAAAAGCGTTCATAGTGCAGTTGTTTTGTTTGAGTTTCATAGTTCGCAAATGCACCATATACAAATTTGACAAAGGCAACGAACTAAATTTTGAGAGAGCCCCTTCAAGGTTTTTTTACTTTTAAATTGACTTTAAGGTGGAAATAGAAGCATCCAATTTCCCAATTTTAATAGCGAGTGCATGAGTACAGATTAAATAAGTGATTTTTGTCTAAAAACAACAATTTGGATTATACAAATCAAATTTGTGTATTGGGATTCTTTAAGTTGATTTTAATTTTAATAGCGAGTGCATGAGCATGGATTAAATAAGTGGTTTTTGTCTAAAAACAACAATTCGGATTATACAAATCAAATTTGTGTATTGGGATTCTTTAAGTTGATTTTATGCGATTGTTTTAGTTCCGTTTTGTTATATTACGAAATCGTGCAATTTCTTAGCTGAGCACACTTATCTGTTTGCTTTGTTTTGGGATTGTGTAGTTGAACATTAACAATGAAAAAGTGTCATGAATAGTATTTTTAAAGTATGCAACTTCTCAAGTTTACAACTATTTGATTTCATTAGAGTTCTTTAACACTTAAAAGGACTAGTGACCAATACAGGATTCAAATGTATGCAACTATATTTTTTTTACGAAACAAAACGGTCAAATATATATAGTTGCAGAGTACAAAGCTTTATCCAAATCCCTTGAGCCAATTTAGTTATTCCATTCTTGAATGGAAGATGGACATGGCAATACTTTAGCTATTTCCTATGATGTTTGTTGTTGTTGGTTGATTTTAATTGTTATTACTTGAGGAAATTTTACAAGATTTTGAAATTACATTCTCATTAACTGGTGTTAAAATCTACACTCTTATCCCTTACAAATTTATGTGTAGTATTACTTTATTTAATCCATTTTAATTTTAATATAATCTACCTTGTGTTATATTATATATGACATTGAAATGAATTCTTTATTTTTATTCAGTGTCACTAACATAGTTTAAACCTTGTTATCAAAATTACCGAAGTCAAGTCTTTGAAAAATTACTGAAGCTGATAAAAAATAAAAAATAAAAACTATTTAAAATTACTATTTTTTCTGAAGTTATATAAAAATTTAACAATGAAAGTCATAAAATCAACAATAAAAGTTAGTTTTATAAAATAAAGTGTTTGAAATTAATTATCATTGAAAGTTCCAAAGTGTTACCTTTATTATTATTATTATTTAAGAGCATCTTTCCAAACTAAAAAAAAGAAAGATAATTAGGTGATATGGTCAGTTTTGGAAAATTCACTTGTTTGACAACTTCGAATTATAACCTCCAACTTCACCTTATAATACCACTACCAGATTTCTTTTTTCTTTACTCTTC
Organism: Cicer arietinum; assembly: GCF_000331145.2. NCBI lineage: Eukaryota > Viridiplantae > Streptophyta > Magnoliopsida > Fabales > Fabaceae > Cicer > Cicer arietinum. The sequence continues at coordinate 6,393,133 of NC_021165.2, read as the reverse complement.
TATATGAGTTTACATTGGAACCATGAATGATTTGTTTCTTTCTTGGATCCCACTTAGTTCTTAAACTTCTTTTTTTTGCTTCTTTTTCAATCTCTTCTATGACATGCCAAATTGCAATGATAAGTCTTTCATCACTGCATGAGTCACATACAAATTGAAAGAGTTTTTATTTGAAAATTCCCTGCAATCAGTTATTTTATCAGGACAGACAACACATTCGAATACAAGACATCTCTATATGTGTTCTCAGGGCACCAACACCTTTGCAACTCCAATTCAATGTGTGAAACAGACACATAGTTGTGGTTGCACAAAAGCATTGCCAGGAATATTATACTATCTCGATTACAGCTCGACCGATGATTTTTCCATCGTTGAGATCCTGGAATGCTTTGCCAGACTCCTCAAAAGTGTATTTTCTCGAAACAGCATGGCCAAGGTCGAAGATACCTGTTTCTGCCAATCTAATTAACTTTGGAAGATCTTGCCTAGCTCTGCCTCCATATGAGCCAATAACTTTTATCTGTTCAAATACAAATTTAATTTAATCATGCTCAGATGAAAAGAGCTTTTGTTAAAAGTTGTGGAAAACAAGTGAAGTGATGCACTAAAGGAAATCTATGAAGCACTGAAATGGACACGCACATTGGATATGATATTGACACTGACACGTAACCATCAATAATCATTTAAGAAAATGAAAGTGACTGAATGTAACCACATATGCCACTAGTACATGTACTGTAGAGAGATGAATTATAATAACAATTGAAAACACAGACAAAGAGTACCCACCTTTCTGCGAACCAGTCTATTTATATCCACCTCTCCTAAAGAACCAGCTTGTGCCAGTCCAACCATCACGGCTTTTCCTCCATCCTTCACACTTTGTGTGCACTGAGCAAATGTCTGTGGTCTCCCCAAGGCTTCCACAGCAACATCGACGCCCTTTCCACCGGTAATTTCCTGTGCGACATTAGAGCAAGCTATTAAATAAAAGGTTTCAAAAGTGAAAGAAATAATGCATGATAGTGTGAGTGGATAATGTTAGGAGCTAATAAATTTCACTTCCACAAAGAATTTAAATTGCGATTAGTGCAATAATCCCTGGTCCTGACAGCTGAAAGAAACAATGAGACGAAAGAGAAATGCATATACAAGTATCTTTTCAATGGGATCTTCCTTTGCCGAATTTATCGTGTGAGTAGCACCAAGTGCCTTTGCTTTCTGTAGCTTTTCATCCTGAATATCGACAGCAATTATATCTGAGGCACCAAATGCTCTAGCTATCTGCAAACAACTGGAACCGGTGATAAAGTTAAAAAGGGAAACAAGTGCATTTGATTTGGAGCCTATTGCTCTATGACATGGTCAAAATATGATATCTAATGATTCCAAATTTCAATCTAAGTGAAAGTATGAAATATTTCTATAATTCTCCAAGCTCTTTTTTCACCAAAGGGATGTCTACAATTGATTTAATTACCTAGAACCAACACCCCCTGTTCCAATAACAGCAACAGTATCACCCGGACGCACTTCAGCCGCATGGGCCATAGCACCGTAAGCAGTAAAAACAGCACATCCTAGAATTGCAGACTCGGTATATGGCATTGACTCTGGTAATACAGCCAATGCATTTGCTGGCACAACACAGTATTCAGCAAGCCCTCCCATACTATACATGAACACTGGTTTTCCTATAAATTGCAGATTATTTTCAGTATTCCAATATTGAAGGATTCTACTCTTTAGTGATAAATACACTCGAAAAACTTAGAAATATGTATCAGCTGAATATAAAATACCATAGCATAGAAAAAACCCGGCTATGCAGACACAAACTCTTAGTATAAATGAATGAAATAATCATTCATTATAAGGCTTGACATTATAGGTTAACTAACACTAACCACTGCTTCGAAGAAATAGTCGAGTTTCACCATCGTAGAGGGTGCCTTTTGCCCGGTTATAAGCAAAAAAATCTTCACACAGATCATCATGACCCTGTACACCATTTTTAGACAACATCAACCATGAATCATAATTTAGTTGACATATAGAGTAAAGTGTGTAATGCAATGTTACCTTTGAACAATATGAACAGTTGCCACAAGGCATGATGAAGGCCCCAACAACTCGAGATCCAACTGGAAGCCTGAAATGAACACGAAAAAGCCTTTTTGTCATTCGTTTTTTGGTTGTCATCAAGAATAATCATTTTTTCATTGATTGCAAACTCATCGTAACATAATCTCACAAAAAAATGTGGTAGTTTGACAGTTCTTTTATTATTGTATAAAAAACCTTTCACCTTTCTATGGTTCTAGCATCGGTGAGAGCTCCGTGTTCAACAACTTCACCAGTAATCTCATGCCCCACAACACAAGGACTAGAAAACGGAATTTCGCCTTTCATGACATGAAGATCAGAGTGGCATACTCCACATCCTGCAATCAAAAATCACAAATTTACACAATCAGATCCAATAATAATAACCAACACTCACAATGGTAATCAACATAGTCACAACAGTAATAATTTTAAATCGCAGTCCACAACCGCAATTGCAATATAAATTTTTTAGAAGCTCCCCAGCCACAACCTTAATCGGGTCCAACAATTTTGCCTAAAATCGAATGGTTCACATTGTAAATTTGGTAAATCAATCTCAATGTAATCACATTTTCATTATATTTACGTGAAAAATTGAATAGAATATACTCAGAACATTTGATATATCGAGACACCCTTTACTCCAAAAAGAATTAAATCATGCAAAAATATGATCCAATAAATGATTTAAAAAAAAAAGTAGTGGGGAAAATGAAGGGTACCGTACCCTTAGTTTTGATGAGAAGTTCACCGGCTTTAGGGCGAGGAATATGGAATTCTTCAATGGTGAGAGGTTTGTTGGGTTCCCTATAAACAGCTCCACGCATGTAAGATGGCAATCCAACACCAAGAACAGCATCTGTATGAATGGAAACTGTTCCATCTTCAACATTGAATAAGTGTTGTTTCTTCAAACGACATGAAGACAAAAAAGGGAGCCTTTTCAAGTTGTTTGTGATGTTCCTACGAACTATTGCAGAGGCCATTTCTGAATCTCCTCAAAATCAATCCTTGGAAACTGAATAACAAAACATCAGGAGAATGAGTACAGACATAATATTAAGTAAAATTTACAAAGTCAAATTATGTAATTAAAAAAATGTATTGGGATAAGTATGGAATAATGACATTTTTTCTTAATAAATATAGAGTTTAGTGACAAACATCCAATCCAAAAGACACGTCATCATCCTACTTTTTGTTTGTTTTTTTAAAGAGTCTTTCATCGTATCTAATCTTAATGTTAAATTAAATCTTTAATATTATTATTATTATTTATTTTAAAACTTTAATTAATGAAGATGTATTGTTGGTCTAATACAACACTTTTTTTCAATGTCTCTTATTAATAAGTTTTTTTTAAAATATTTGATTTTTATAAGAACATCAAAATAATTTTTTATAGCGCGAGTAAAGTATAAAGTAAGTATATATATATATATATAATTTTTTTTTTAATTCTCTAAATGTCTTACTTTTTTTTTCTTTCAAGTAAGAGGTCTTTTCTTGTAGAAGCGACCACCTGAAGAACAAAATTTTAAAATTCAATAGTAAGTTGTTTAACCTCTAACTAAGTAATTTTTTTGGTTATATTTTAATATTTATTATTAAAGTTATTAATTTAATTATTTCAAAAAATAAAAATTCTAATAATAAATTAAAATAAAATATATTAATAAATTTTATATTTTAATTATTATTATTATAATAATAAATAATTATTATAGTTATAATTAAAAATTATTATAATTAAAATGATTAAATAAAAATGATTAAATTATATTATAAATTTCAAAAAACATAAATTAAATGATAATAAAAATGAAATAATAATAACAATTAAATGAAAAGAAATTTATATTAATAACATGAAAATGAAACGAAAATATTAAATTAATGATAAAATACTATAATAACGAGAAATAAATGTTGGCATGGAAAGAACTTTTGTTATTAGCATTTTGGCATGAAAATCTCTACAACAAGTCAACAACTAGGCATGCCATATAGGATCATGAGTATAGAAGCACCCTCTCTATATTATACCATTTAAAATAATGTATATTGTTTCAGGCAATAGTGTGAATAAGGAAATAATATTAATTTGTAATTATATTTGTCAGATTTCTAAAAATAAGTTAGACAAATCAGAATTTGATTTGATCTCTTTAATTTGTAATTATTAGATATAAATATTATAACGATTATTTATATGGAGAAATATCAAAGCAAAATGGCATCAAATTCTAATTCATGACATAGTATCAACAAGTTCCATCAAATTTGGTTTCATATTCGCCATTCCTGATTGTCTTTAACAATTTTTCGGTGTTGAGATTGTTCATCGTGTTTGTTTCTTTTCATTTAATTGTTATTATTATTTAATTTTTATTATCATTTAATTTATTTTTTTAAATTTATAATATAATTTAATCATTTTAATTATAAGTATAATAATTATTTATTATAATAATAATAATAATTAAAATATAAAATTTATTTATAATTTATTAATATATTTTATTTTAACTTAATATTAGTATTTTTATTTTTTAAATAATTAAATTAATAACTCTAATAATAAA
>NC_021165.2:6336760-6381464 GCF_000331145.2 Cicer arietinum | reverse complement strand
ATAATAATAATAATAATAATAATAATAATAATAATAATAATAATAATAATAATAATAATAATAATAATAATAATAATAATAATAATTTATTTATTTTGGGGATGGAAAGCAGATACAAAAATTTGTCCAAATACAATAGCGTTTATTTAATGAAATAAATGAAGGCAGATTAATTTTAAAATCTATTTTCAGTTTGGTGCTTTTTCTTTGTTCCTTTGTGTGTGTGTGTGTTTTTTAAATTCAGAGGCATGGGTGATTCTTGATCTGGTGGAAAAATGTCATTCTAAAGAAATTTGTTATCGTTGCAATCTTTCATCATCTATGAACATCTCTTATTTTGCAATTACATTTTGCAGCATTATCCAAAAGGCTAGTAATGCATTGGAAGTTCTAAAAGAAGTCCTTGATACTGTTGATGTCCAAAATCCTCAGGTTCGCCAAGGATCTTTCATAATGAAACTAGAATTTCACACTCCAAGAATATTATAATTTGCGCATTATCTCGACTCATATTAGATACATCGATATGTCTCGCCTCAATTTTTTTTTGATTATCGGTTTGAGTAGACAACAAGAAAGGAGGTTGAGAGGTTAAAGCTAGTGCTTCAGATAATGATAAAAACTGCATAGTAACTACTTTTTTAGTAAAATAAATAATATCCAAATATCGCAAACTTCAAGATTTTACAGAAAAATAAAAATTATGAGGCATTAGCTGTCAACTGGAAGAAATTGACAAATGACTATGACGCTCTCTTGATACTTTTTTTTATCTTGTCTTGTGAACCAAAAGACCTGTGATGTTCTTAGGAAACATGTAAATAATCATAGTACACTTTTTGCTGAATCTGAATTATTTTCTAGGGAGCAAGAGATGAATTCACCCTTGACCTTGTTGAGCAATGTTCATTTCAAAAGCAGAGGGTAATGCATCTTGTGATGGCTTCTCGGTAAGGCTGCTTTAAATTTCTTTTTACTACCAAAAGCAAATACAATTGGTATAAATATATTTTCTTTGTATAGAAGCAATTAAGGCGATAAATGGCTATTTAATCACTGTTTGAAATACAACAAATGACTAGTGGAGTGGTTAACTGTTCTTAAACTGGAATATTTTTCATTAATGTAAATTTCTTTAATATTGGTGTATTTGTGCATGCATGCATTTATTCTATGGTTAGTTTTTGGTTCAACTTTTTTTTCTTGGATTTTTGTAGAGACGAGAGGACAGTTTCCCGAGCAATTGAATTGAATGAGCAGCTTCAGAAAGTTCTAGCAAGACACGATGACCTGCTTTCAAGCAAAGTTACAACAACTGCGAATCACTTTGACCATGAAGAAGCAGAGGAGGAGGAAGAACCCGAACAGTTATTCCTAAGGTGCCTTGCTGGTTATTGAATAATCTAAAGTTATTCCCCTTTAATGAACATTTAAACTCGGTATTTGAGTATTCATTCATCTCTGTATGACCAACAATGCCTGATACTTGCAGATTACGCAAAGGAAAAGCTTGTGTAAGGCCTGAAGATGAAGAAACTAAACCTCGGTTTCCTCAATTGGGTTTGCTTGAAGAGAGACTCAACCGTCCGCTAATAAGGCCACTCTCTTCAGAGCCATCTCAAGAAGCTAATGCTCGTCCTGTACCTGTTGTAGCTCCTCCTCCAAGTGCAAAACACAACGGGGAGCTTCCTCATGTTGCAATTCCACCACCACCTGCAAAGCACACTGAGAGAGAAAGATATTTTCAGCATAATAAGGACAGTGCCACTTTGGCTGGCCATATCAGAGGCCTCTCGTTACATAGCCGCAATGGCAGCAGCTCGCAGAGTGGAAGCTTTGATTTTAGTGATTGATTTCTTTAACAGAAGAATCTTCTTTTTAACTTTTTTTTATAGAGTTGGTGGGGTGTGTGAATTATATATATGTTGCATGTAATAAGGAGCTCTCTGAGGCAATTGACCATGACTTGAGGTTTTGTACATTCCAGATGCAAGGAGCAACCTGTGGAGAGCTTTTTCTTTATTGATATTCCCTGATCAATTTCTTTTCGTAGTACCCTATCTCCAGCGGAAGTCAGAATCCCCGTTGCCTTGTTTCAAAAGAATCAATTGTGTTTTTGTCCGTTTGAAGTGCATGTTGTAATGGAAAAAGCACCCAACTTGTAGGGGGTGAAGAGTCCACTAAACTTTGTATTATTGGCACAAAGGTTCTTATTGAAAAATAAAACAATAAAATCAGTCTTAACAAGCCTGAATTCTTATTGACCAAATAATAAAACCAAGTTCGAACCTATAGTCTGGTGTTGACAAGCCAGGAAGCAAACAAAATGAACAAGAATTTCTGCACCCGATTCAAACTCTATCTCTCTTGTCAACAACATAGTACAATTGACAAAGTCTCTCATAAGTTCTCAAGGAACTTGTTATGCCAATAACTGCTTTTTAAGCTACAACAGCTATCACAGATTCATGAAGCCCAAATAAAAATGCTTTAGATACATACAAGAGGAAATCACTATACATAATTTTTCTCTTACCATCCACAAAAGCTGTGACTAAACTAGATTTTAGAACTCCTTCTCTGAGTGCATGACTTCGATTGTAAGGGGCATTTGTGATTATGCTAATGGTATACATATACAAGCAAAACTAAATTCCATTGCCATCGAGTGGAGGGTAGGGCTCATTCACCTAAACAAGGGCAATATTCCCCACTGGTGCAAAAATCCCTCTCCAGTGGTGACTTCTAAAAACAACAGAAGCAGCACAGCAATCATAGCTGCTCTTCCATTCCAAGTTTCAGCACTTTTAGTCCATCCCCATTCCCACACCAGTACAGGGGGTGGCAACTCCCTACGTTGCGAGTCATATGCTGCCAATAACTCTTCTACACTGCCCAGGGGAACCAGAGACTGCCAACAAACCAAAACTTTCTTTTAGATTGCACAATGAAAGCATGCAAAACTACAGAATGCACTATTACATCTATGTATCTTTTTTTGGGTAAACTCACTGTTATCCCAGATCAAGAGTCAGACTAATCTCTTAAGGTACTGGCATGTGTATCTACGACAACTCAACAGATAACATTGAATAAAATATTTTCTTTCTAGAATAGAAAAATATAAATATGAGAGTCGATAAGAGTACCTGTCGAGCTTCAAGGTTTGAAACTGCCATTGCACCGACGTATGGGAGACTCTCGATTACAGCATCTGCCAAGTCTGAAATGAAAGTGGCTTCACATCCCAGAGCAGGAACACGGCCCCATTTTTCGATTCCAGATTCTAAAGCCAATTCTTTGTATTCAACATCAATTTCTTCTAGTGTTTCAATATGTTCACTGACAAAGCTGTAATAAAGAAGTTAAACCAAATACTAGTGTTACTTACTCTCAATGCCGGTCAGAGAGAGAATTTGATAACTTTACGGATAGTAGTAAAATCATAAATAAAAAACAAGGTTGATGTTACCTAATTGGTACAGCCAGCAGACTTTTTACTCCCTTTTTCCCAAGTTCAATTATTGTGTCATCTGTATAAGGTTTTAACCATTCCACAGGTCCAACTCTACTCTGTACAAGAATTATAAGAAACTGTTAGAAATTTGGAAAAGAGTGTATCTAAAAGCAGTAACAAGATTTGGCCATAGGAAGAGGCTGGTGCATATTTATTGTGTACTGCAGAGATAAGTTATCTGCAGCATCTATTGACTTGATTAAATCTAGTCCTCAGCAAGAATGCTGTTGAGAAGTCTTTGCACGGTTTCTCGAGATCTATATTGAAGAGGATTATTTTTAGCAAAGAGTTTTCTCTATGTCAGCTGAATCACACAAACTGTTGATAATATTATGGCCTACTTGATAGGGAATTTCCAATTGTAACTTTGGCGAGGACTATACTGGCAGATTTATTCTTCATATATGTAAGCTGAAAATTTTTCGTTAAACATCGGCCATATCAGCGCCATGACATATTTTTTGACAATCGCCATGGCCAATTTGTGAAGGATGGTGGTACCATGGCGTTTTATGGCAGATAAGGTGGCTAAAAATGGTGAATTTTCGGCTTCCCGCCATGGTCTGCCATTCGTCATAGATAATGCTGAGCTGAAAAGAAATCTCACTCTAAAGTCTAGACTTTTGAATTCCTTGTGGTGGAAATGTCCCATCCTTGACAGGAATGTTCGCTTTTGGATGAATGAAAAATATGATAGAGTTTCCCTCTCGGTAAACATTATATCATCAGCTTGGATAAACACCGGTACTTGTGCACTTTATGAATCAACATCGTGCATTAAAACATCGAAACCAGAAACTGAGGATCACAGATTTCTAATAAAAAAGTACCTGATAAGCAAGTGTGTGTGCATTAGTTATCTTTCTTTTCTCAAGCTCTTCCATGATCAAATCCACACATTCCTCCATCTCTGCCTTGTATGGATCACCAGCCTCTTCCACATAAGCAAGTGGCACTCCATGTGCACTAAAGAATATCATGACCTGCAACAAGAATTAGTCACTAGGACTAACAGGAAATATTTACAATGAATTGACACCCAACCTTAAGCTTAAAAAAGCTTGAATTTCCGGAAAAACTGTCATCGATGCTAAAAAGTAGGTTATGTTATTCCTACAGCCATCATTCTATTATCCTAACCACAAATCTGATAGTGACTATATAGATTATAAGCTATCAACATTTGAAGTAGAAGAATAACAATGATAAGATGAAAATATTTAGGATCCACACGTCTGTCATTTAAATATAAATGAAGTGGTACCTTCTCTGGGCAATCAAAACTCTTTAGCTCTTTTTCAATTAAATTTGCCATGGCCTTTATGTATCCTTCGCGTTGGTACCACGAAGGTATTACCGTATGCTGCATGTTGACTAGATACTCATCCTCTCTAAGGAACCAATAAATAATTGACATCATAACAGGATGTTAGATAATAAATTGGAGTGTGATGATGTGATAGGAGTAGATTTTTATAGTAATCACCGGAATATACTCTCCAGGAGACGCAAACTTGAACCACTGGTTGAAATTGAAAATTGTGGATATAGTGGAAGCACAACGAGCTTTGTAATTCCATCCCTTTTAATCTACATGATATATTTCAAAGGAAAAATTAACCATGACTGGCTGAGAGTAAATCACAAACAGATCAACGAGTTAGCTCAAAGGTTAAAGTTTATTCAAGAAGATAGTCTGTAAGATCAAATATTTGATAAATAACATAAGTGACCTTAATTGTCCCAAAGAATACAAAACTTATACATTCAGAATGGCAATAATTTCGTACAATCTGAGGCTAAACACTGTTATTATTAATATCGTATTGGTAATCCAATCTGACACTGTAATATACGATAAAGATGATCGATACCTGCTCAATAGCCTCTTCGGTGAATGGATGCCAGTAACGCATGCCAACATACACTTTGGCTGGGACATTCTTTTCAAATAGAGATTTTTTTAACTCTTCTGCCTGTATATAAAATCATTAAAAGCACAAGAGCAATAAGAGGGAGAAAAAATTAACAAAAGAAAGCATTTAATGTAGTGTACATGTACTGTATTGTACCCCACAATACATCACAGCATTAGAAAAAGTTTCATAGCATTTGGTACATAAACAAAGCTAAAAACCGTTCTTTCTCACACGTAACAATTCAATATCTGGTAAATTAAAAAAGTTTCCAATGCGCTACCTAACAATTTGAGAACAAAATATGTGTTGTAGTGTATAGAAAAAAGTTATCAGGAAGTGTCATGCCTGTGCATCAGTCATACGTCTAAGAGGGGATCCACCGCCAATTGAAGCATATCCTTCTTTGCTCTTTGGTGCTCTTAAAACAGATACAAATTGAGCCAACGGCTTTTGAAGAAAACTAAATAACCTCGGCAATCGTATAATATCCTGCATGATTGTACAGAAAAATGTAACTTATAGAGATAAAAACAATTTCCTCAGATGAACATTGTGCTAAAGCTAGAACTTTACTGGATCAGCAAAAAGGTTAAACAAAAACGGCTGCACATCTTCTAGAGTCTCTGGACCTCCAAGGTTTAACAATAACACTCCGATCTTATCATCACCAATAAGAGGCGTATCAGAAACATCTTGAGTGGTTGAAGTTACTAAAGCTTCCACTGGTAGCAGGTGCCTTTTGAGTGATTTCTTGGAAACCAAGGGTTGTGCTTCAGACCCTCCTGGAGAAAATCTTCCAACCATGCAATTTTTCGAGGGATTAGTGCTAATGGAAGCTTCCACGTGGCCTCGAGAGCAGCGGTACACCTTTTGAGTTGTACAGATTGCCTGTGGCAATATCCTATGAAAATAAAGAAAATTAGAGCATTAGAAAACTCTAGTAAAAGTTGGTAAGAAAATAGTTGAAATACAAGAAAAACCCAATTTCATACGAGGGAAAAGATAGAGTATTTTCGATCTTTCAGAGCATCAAGATGATGTGAAATTGTAAATGTCAACTGTTTGTACTTTTGAACAAACAAATGGAAGTTTTATCTTAGCATACAACACATGCAAATTTAAGAAGCCTACACAATTTGAGCCTGGATGCACAATTGGAAAGAAATTATAAACACGAAATGCATTTGAACGAAAAATTTAGCATTTCACAGCTTCAAAAAGACGGTAAAAAAATGGAACTCGAGTGAAAATCATGACGATTGGGCCGCTTAAAATACAAAATTTATGGCCATGGACAATTCGGGTAAGGTTTAGAGGGAACAAAGAGTACATGAAATTTGCAGCAAAAATAAAATAAAAAAGAGTACAAGAAACATTATAACTATATTAAAGTAAAGTTGAATTTGTATTCAACCCTATAGAACTCCATATAAACCATGGAATGCAACTTTCCACCAATTAGGACTACTTTTTTGCTTATATTTGAGTCCATAAGGAGTAATTGATAGGGCCATTAGTTCAGATTTTAGAATACGGTAATTCTGATTAAATAACCACAACTTCAGATCCTATCAAATAGAAACTAAACTACAAACAAAAAATAAACTTGGCAAAATAATTGGCTACTAAAAATGTTCAAAATAACCATTGTAAAAAGGATCACTTACATAGGAAACTTGAAATTACGAGAAGCACAAGTAAGGCATGGATGAGGACGAATATAAGAGCAAGAAGAAGATGAAGGAGCACCAATTGGAGAATTCATAGTTTTTTACAGTAAAAAAAAAAGCACAGAACTTTGACCACAAAATCTTCCTTCAATTACTGCACAACCACAAATGCACATGTTTGAGTCATTAGCAACCAAAAATCAAGCTAAAAAAACCAAACCCGTAAATTGATTTATGAAAAAGGAATAAACTTTACCTAATTCCCACAAATTGGGAAAATGGGTAGCTACCAAGTAGTAGGTGAACTATGAATGAAGTGTCTTTCTTTATTTTTTCTCTATTTTTGTTTATGGGGTTTTTCTTTGAACTATGAAAGTGTTTATGAATTAAAGGTAGAAAAATGCTATAAATGTTTTTGAATCTGAAATCTGAATTGAGAATTGAGAGTGACTGGTGAGACTGAAAAAAACACACACCTCTTGTTCTTTTCTTTTCTTTTTTTGTTTATCATCTAATCTTTCAACAAATTTTACTGCCCACTATTTTCCATTATTATTATCCTTTTTCTCTCATTGTCATTATTTGGACAATATGTTTACCAAATTAAATGTTCCCTTTTGACCTTTTCCTTTGATGGCTACACCTTTTTCTGGATTTATTATTTGTTTTTAATATTTTTAATATAAATAAATCCATGAATGAAGATATATTTTTGAATTATCCATTGTAGAGGCCTTGTACCCATGAGTATTTATGACATGTATATTATTTGTAATTTATCTTCAAATTGTTGGTGATATAAAGAAAACTTAACACTATGTTCTTGTTAAAATTGATTTATTTTGGGAATCATTATTTTTCACTTTCAAATATAAATAAAACTTTTAAAAAAATGATATCAAAAAATTGAAAAATATCATAATAATTGTTTTAAAAATATGTGGATCAATGTTATAAAAACAACCTGATACAAGTTTTTTTTTGTAATTGACGTGTCTTTTAGAACATTTGAATTTTTAATCAACAACTTTTTTTGTGCACAAATGTGTATATGTTTTTTTATTTTTTGTTTTTATTTTATTTTATCATCTTGATGCACGAATATGTTTTAATATAAGTTTTTTGAACAAAATTTTTTGTGGTGAAATGAGTGAAAAACGATTTTGTTGTTTATAAATAGTGGCAAAATTAGAATTTTGAATTGTTGGAAAATATGACAATTTTAGACATGAAATTATCATAAATAACAAAGAACAAATAAATAGTAGCTTAGTTTAAAGTGGTAATAATTTAATCGGTACTATCGTTTTTTTCTTCACTTTTTTTTTAAAATGGATCAAAGACTTTAGGAACCTCACCATATTTTTAGACGAAATATTTTTTAAGGGTGTTTTTTCTTTTACATTAAATATTCTTAAATATACAAAAAAAAAAAAAAACACATTTGAATTAATTAATTTAAACTATATTATACACATTAGAAATAGCTAATTCGAACAAATTTTGGAGACTATAAAGAAAACTAGAGAGTGAGAAAAGAAAGAATCCCTTTTCAATGGATCAAGGGCCTTACAAACTTTACAATTTGGATGGGCCTGTCTCAAACATCAACAATTGCAAAATTTTAACCCATACTCTACACATTATACATCTACCTACATTTTAATGAAAACATCATTTTACCTTTATCTGAAAATAAAAATCCCAATTTAAATGAATGAAAGTATGCATTGAAAAATTTAGTTTTAATTTTGAATTTTCCGAGAAACCAAAATGTTTTAAAATATTAAACTTTAAAATATGAAACTTTTAAAATATTTTAAATTTAGTTTTAATTTTGAATTTTCCGATAAATTTAAACTAAATTTCGTAGTACACACTTGTGTTTTAAAAATCTTAATTTATATTGAAGATAGTGTAACAAGACATTTTTTTTTATTTAAAAAAAATAAAATACATAATTTGTATAAAGTGTAAGTAGAAATATAACGAAAGAGATATTGAATAGAATATTTTCATCAATAAGACTAAACCACAACGACCATTTTGACAATACATTCAATATGATAAATTAATTTATTATTTTTTTCTTCTTCTTCTTCTTGTGATATATTGTCTTTTTAACCGTATAATATAATTTTTTAATAAAAAAATAAATAATAGAATCTTAAATAAGGTTTAAATATATTTTTTTATCTTTTTATTTTACAAATTTTGAGCTTCTGATTCTCTATTATTTCCATTGTAATAATTGAGCTCCATTAACTACATAGCTGCTTATGTTTGATCACACTAGATATTCATGCCATTAATTTTTTTATTTATTCATTAACTATTATTTGTAAAATATTTAATCATCAAAATAAAATAAATTACATAAAAACATATTTGGGAATCCTGATTTCCGAACCCATCGTCTTCCTTTGTTCACTATTTCGGATAATCAGTTTTGGCTATTTCTCACTTTTTTTTACTTTATAAAGTAATTTACTTACACTTTCGTTTATGTAAAATTAAATTGTTTAATTTTTGCAATAAAATATCTACCTGTATATTACAGATCTCACGTCAATATTATAATAAAATAATTAATGTTACATTGTAAAAAAGTAAAATGATAATTATTTTAGAATAATTTTTCTTTGTTAAAATGAAGTGAGTAGTTAAAGTCTATATAATTCTATCGACTTCAAAAATTAATTGAGAATTCAAGGTATTATTTTTTAAAATTTGATGGACTTACAATTTTAAATGAGTAATTATCTTCTCGTTAAAATTTTAAAATTCAATAGAGTCCTATAATGTGGATACGAAAATGCTGCTTTGGAATTTATATATAAAAAATATCTTTTTTTTAGGCATGCGACCAATGCAATTCTTTTTTTTTTCCTTCTCATTTATACCATATGCTGCATTATTTTATTTATTTTTTAATAAATAAAAAATATTAAATTAATAAATAAATAAAATTAAATATATTAATAAAATCAAACAAAATATATTAAATAAAAAAATATAACTAACGTAGCTGAATAGATATGTCAAACAAAAGTATATGATATAATATTTTAACAACTATAAAAAATATATTTTAATAGTTCCCTTTTTTGTAGTCTATTATAAATAAATTAACAATTTTATTCTATTTTGCAATCAATTCTATCTTATTTTATAAATAAATTAATAAATTATAAATTTATTTGTAAATGAAATTAACAAATACATCTTGTGACTCCTATTTGACCGTCAATTCTATTTGTTAAAATATAAATTAATCGTTTAAAAATAAAATAGACGTTAAAAATGAAATATATAGACAAAACTAATAGATTAGTATTGAATAACCGAGAGAGTATATGCATCTTATTCTTAACGTTTATTTTATTTTTAATATAAATAAATATATATTTTTTTTTCATTTTTTTTTATCTGAAAAGAAACAAAATTTCACAAACAACATAGTTAAATTTTTTGAACATGTTACATGGTTTAAGCAACCATATATATATATATAGATATATATTCTAATTTATATTTTAATAAATAAAGTTAACAGTAAATAAGATCCAATTAAGAACAAAATAGAAGAGAATTATCTACATTTATTTACAGATAAAATTAACAATAAAATAAGAGAGAGTTAGTTATGAGATGAAATTGCTACTTTATTTACAATAATAGAAGAGTTGTTCACAAAAAAAAAAGACAAAATTGCTACAATATTTACATTGAACTACAAAGTAAGAGGACATTAAATAGATTTTATTAATATAATTTATTTTTTATTTATTTATTATAAAAAATAAAACAACAAAAAATCACATCTACAATATGCAACTTCCTAAATATATATATATAAAACAAAGAGTATTTTCGTATATAAAAAATATTGCGCCAGAAAATCATATTTTAGAAGCAGTATTTTTTTTTTAAAACAAAACAATATTTAAGATTTGAAAAGATCGTATAGTTAAAAATAAACAACCAACTTTAGCACAAAAATTCATAAGCAAACAATTCAATGGAAAGTTGAGCGGAAAATTGTTACTTTAATTTCACATCAATTTTTATGTATAAGATACTCTACCACTTGTTCATTTTACAATATATTGTAATCGTAAATATAATCCAATGACTATGCACTTCACGTGTCCTGTTTTTTGGCCGGCTCCACATGTAATATAATGCAAATGCATTTCAAGATTCACCTCTTTCATGGACATCTTGACATTACTTAGTACTTACTCATTCTCTTAAATTAATATTGCAAATTTATGATTAACATCCCCAAACTGAAGTTTTACTTAATCATTATCATTGTCATCCATTGCTTGATCTACACTTTACCAACACGATATATATCATTGTATGCGAGGAATAATTCTCTCACATTTAGGGGATATACAATTAGTTTAATAATTTAAGTAAGGGAGTTAAGATTAGAGTGATAAAAAGTTGATTGTGTTCAATATTTACTTTTAGTAAAATGCTAATAATATTAATTAGTAAACACAAATCAATGTTAAAATTTATTTATGGATGATATGTAAAAGTTATATTAACTAATTAATTTCAAATTGATGTTTGAAATCACTTAATACAACAACCATCGACATACCACTATATAGTTCAATTTGTTTTTATAAAAAAAATTACGCATTTATGTCATTAATAAAACAAGACAAATGCTAACAAATACACTAAGACATATTAAGGAATCAAATTTATAGATTTATATTGAAAATTGTGTATTCTAACTCAATTTTTTTGTTGTTGATGAAAACTCATAGAAGATTTAAAAGTTGTTTTTTCTACACAATTTCTACTTTTAAATTGTTTAATAACGACTCTAAAAGTACATGTCTGCAAAACGTATAAAACAAAACTATCTGATAAAGATCATCTCATGTACTACTCTTGTCTCAAATATAAACAAAAATAAGGTAAATTTTTTTTATGTATCTTATTCAAATTTTGGATTAAATACATCAACTTTTATTGATCAATTTTTGTTTATATTTGAGACAAGAGAGATTCTATTTTTTTTTTGTACCGATTGTTCAATCCATGATTGTAGAAAATTCATATCAGTATATTTTTATGTTTGAAAAAGATGGCAGTAAACATTTTATTCTCATTGTGATCCTAATTCTAAACTAATACATTTTATTCTCTTTATGTGACCATTCCTTTGTCTAGTCAAGTATAAAAAACACTTTTAGCTTAACTATCTTGGCCATGACAGGGACAGGTAATTGAAAATGTTATCATACAACTATTGTTCTCCTCAAACACGGATTCCATGATCTTGATACTGATAGTAAATTACATGAACAATGTCATAAGTCAAACTTACTCACTGGTTTATACTAGTTATAAATTATAGTACACATAAATAGGTAACTTGTAGCATAAAAAAATAATACTAATACTTTATAACGAAGTACCACAAGAATTACACATTGCTTAACTGATATGAAATTCTCCACTTGCATGAACCTCTTTGACCCTCTTGTCATACTCATCTTCTTCATCCTCCTCCTCTTCCTCCACCTCTTCTTCCACTTCTTCTTCTTCTTCTTCGCCTTCCCAGCCAAAACCTTTGACGGGCCTAGATATCGGAGGAGGTTCTCTTGCTTCTCCCACAATTTTCATTATCTCATCCACACTTTGAATAGAAAAGCTTGGGTTGCCTCTTTGGTAATAGGCGGCTTGAGCCGATTCAATTAGCTCCCGTGGAAGATTCTTTAAAAACCACGGGTGGTTCTTGATTTCCTTGAGAGAAATTCTCTGCAGACGGTGGGAAGAATAATAAGGGACATGTTGAAATTGACTTATTTGAGTTTATCTACTAATATAAATACTTGTGAAACTGTTTGAGAGAGTTTATGGAAACAGCTTATGACATATTCATGAGCTCTTTTCAACTACTTTTCGTAAACTCTCCTCAATAGCTTATGAATAACAATTTATAAAGTATATGAAAATAATTTGACTTTATTTTATCATTTTTATAGAAATAGTTTATATGATAAGTGTATATGCTATAAGCCTTACATAAGTTCTTACATAAGTTGTTTATTCAAATAGGACTAATGTCTGGTAGTTAGCTTGATAAACAATATCTTGATTCCAAATATCAAATGCAGTCAAGTATATTTTTAAACAATATCTTGTTTGACATTAATTATAATTTATTTGGATTATGTTTCTATTCATTGACATAGTGGTATGCAAGGGTTGACAAGTGAACACAATAACAAATGTGTACATTTAGCATTGGATATAATACAGATAAGGCATATATGACATGATAATATATCAAAATCCTACAAATAGACAAATAAAATAAATTGCGTAAACATCATAACATACCCTTAAGGGATTAGCAACAAATATACGAGATAGGAGGTGTTTGCAATCTTGAGATATATGAACATAATCAGGGATTTTGTATTGAACAGCCATAATGCGCTGCAGTAGAGGAAATGAAATGAGATAATAACATAAAACAATACGAAAAATCAGTATTGTAAGGGAAGATAACATACCTGAATTGTTTTCCTAAAATTTCTAGGATCATCTTGATCCTCAAAGGGATATGCTCCAACCAGCATGACATAAAGAGTCACTCCACATGACCACACATCAGCCAACTAAAACAATTTTTAGAATGGAACATTTCAGTAGATACGTTTAAAAGACTTTTCCATATAAAAGGGGAAGTTGACATTGATATAACAAACAAACACACGAGAAGAAAAAGGAACTATGCATAGGCAATTCAGCGGTAGAGTACATACCTTGCCATCATACTCCCTCCTATTAAGAACCTCTGGTGCTATATAAGCTGGAGTTCCAACAGTTGATTTCGGTCGGGAATGAAGCAAAGAGGACTACACCACAAAACTAAAGATTGTCAAAAGACTCAAAACTATAAAACTAGGTTGTATTCTAATTCATTCGAGTACCTTGGAATAACCGAAGTCACAAATTTTCAAGCGAGGTGCAGGACTTCCATCTAAAAGTGTATTTTCCAGCTTCAAATCTCTGTGGCATATTTGCTGCAAAAGGAGAGTAAAAGAAAAACATAGTTTCTCAATTTGTGTATTTTTGAGTACCAAAGTCTTAATATAACTTATCAGAAATTGCGCAAGATTATACCATGGCATGACAGTAATGGACACCGGATATCAGCTGCTGAAAGAAATATCTAGCCTGAATAATCAAAGGAGAAAATAAATAAGATATGAAAACAATCTTAATGACACTGCAAAAGTGTGAAATAAAGCAGAAAATTCTTAAGACCATGTAAAGTTATTAACCTCATCTTCGCTGAACCGGCCAGCATTACATATCCTCTCAAAGAGTTCCCCTCCAGCTGCATACTCCATAACTATTGCTAAATGAGTTGGGGTCAAAACCACCTGAAACATCAAAACCCCATTGAAGTAACAGTTATCAGCTCACAGTTAGTTAATAGTGTACTCATTATGGTTTTAAATTGTGATCTGCCACCACAACTGCAGCCGCAACATAAAGGATTTTGAGGTATCTGTAACAACAATTTTGGCCACATCGACTGCATTTTGCTGCAATATAAAGGTTCGCAGCAAAACAGCGACAACAATTTAAAACCATCAATACTAAGATAAACAAATAGAGTCCTTGCCTCCTTGAAGCGAATTATATTCGGGTGACGAAGGGACCTGTGGTTGATAATCTCTCTTGCCACATTCTCATCAATCTGGAATTAGATGAGCAGAAAAAGAATAGAAAAACTTACAATCCCATATGTCAAAATAATAGCTTCTCAAAATCATTTAGCATAAACAGAAACAACATAACAAAATCCAAGCAACATGATGAAAAAAAAGAGTCATATGTTGGATTTGCTAACTCAAATATTAGATGATAATAACTTTTGAGTACTTAATTCTAGTAATTAGTAATCACAAAATAACTTTTTACACAAATGTATATATTAACACATTTCCTTGATTTTTAACACGTAGACACCAAACACGACACTGGTACTAAAGTTCAGTTAAAATATAAAAAATGGATGCGATTAAGTGTAATGACATGTATGCAAAACTTAATATTAGTGATAAATCTGGAATTTTTATGAAGAAAAAACAGAGTAAAAAAGGAAAAAAAGTAGAATTGAAAGGGAATGAAAGAGAGAAAGTAAAAAACAGAACCTTGTGGCCACGCTCGATGTATTTCATGGCAACGAGTTCCTTAGTCTCCTTGTTCCTCAAGAGTCTAGCGACTCCAAAATTCCCAGAGCCCAAATCCTTAACAACCTCATATTTATCCATAATAAAATCTTCCACTGAAACAAGGACAGTAACAGTTAACGGTTATGGATGAAAAAAAAGGTTGAAGAAAGTGAAACCGAAAATGGGCATGCAAGTGGCTGTAGAATCTCGACACTATTCTGCACTCTGATCAAAAGGGTATTGTAAAAGAGGTATCTTTCACTGAAAAATTGGTTCTTTCTTTCTCCACATATATATATATATAAGTAATAATATTGGGGAGAGAGAGAAAGAGAAAGAGAAATATATATTTAAATTTTGAAAAGAAATAATAGTATTTATTTAGGAATAGATTTGGATTGTGAATGAGGAGAAGAAGGAGAGAGCACGTGGGAGTGTGTGAGAGAAAGAATTAAAAAAAAAGGCATGGAGTAGTGTTGATTGTTGAATCCAATTATTCATTCATTCATTGATCGGTTAAATTGTTGTTGTTGGGTTGGGTTGTTTTATGGTGAAAAATGGCATTGGATCTCTAACAGCGCCGTTGCTCAAGGAAGGACACCTTTCTCTTCATTCCTTAATCAATCTCATTCTCCTTTTCTTAAGCTATCTTCTTCTACTTTTTTGTTTTTTTATTTTATTTAACTGTGTTTTTCCTCACTCCTCAACTACTACACTGTTTTCTTAATCAATAATTGTATACTAAGAATATCTAGAGACCACTATTAACTCAATGTTGTGTTTCGATACTTTGTGCAAAATTACCGTGATGATTTTATAATATTAATTATTGATTTATTAAATTATTAATGATATTTGATTTTTACTATAATAATTTTTAAAATTATGTTTATAAATGATTTAAATAATTTTTTTAATTTTTTTTTTTGTATTAGGTTAGTTCTAACATAAATGTGACTCGAGGTCATAACATCTCATATTTTAATAGTTTTAGATAAGTATCCAATAAATACAGTCATACTATTTATATAAGGGGATTTGAATGCCTTTTACTTAAACTTATTTTGAAAAAAAGGACATTAATATTTTATCCTTTTATCAAGAAAAAAACTAGACAATATTTTGTTTTATTTTACCAAAGAAAATATTATGTTAAAAAAACAATATAATTTAAGTTCACAATTAAATAATATGAAATTGCTCATAAATTCCAAATTTTACTATTCACATATTGAGGACTGATATGGAATTTTATCAAATACTCTCTTTTCTTTGTTAGTATGTTAGTATATATGAGTTTTGTTGCTAATATATTTAGAAAAAGAAAAATAACATGGACAACCACTTTCTTATTATAGTTTCACTTTTCTATATTTACTCTATAGATTTATCTCCACCTATTCTACTTTTTTGGGTACACATATCAATATAATCTCTTTATCTGTACAAAATAGAAAATATGAATGAATACACTTAATTAACGCTCATTTTTATTGTATTAGTTAGAGCATTTTTAACGCTCATTCCTTATTGTATTGCTTACTTTTAGTTTTTCTTCGTCTAAAACTATAAATAAAAAATTAATCACAAATTTAATATATATTTAAATTAAATACATCAATTTTCTAAATAAATTTTTACTTGTATATTGAAACATATGAAATATTTCTTTGCCATTTGAGTTATCAAACATGTCAATTGTGATGGCTTACAATAAAGCGATCTACCTTATTCTAGCAACCCGAAAATATGGTTGCTTATGATATATCATATATGAAAACATTTTTTTTTTCCATTTAATCTCAAATCATTATGCAGTAGTGGAAAAATTAATAAAAAATAATTTATTATGGCACATTTGACCATTGTTTCAATTTTCAACTACAAGACAACAAATCTTAATAAGAAGTAATCACCTTGTATAGCAACTACAAATAGAAAATTAGTAACGAATTTTGATACATGACATCAAAAAGATAAAAAATAATTTAATGACAAAAACAATACATATTGATATTTTTACGTATTAATGTAAATAACAATTTTATATTTTAATTTTAAATAAAATTAAGCACAATAAAAAAATACTAAAAGTAGATTTTAAATTAATTTTTTTAAAATTTGATCATTTAATCTTCAATAAAACAACATAAATCATGTGATTCTATATAGTCACAATTATTGTGATATTATACAATCTAATTTCGTGGTGTATAAGAAATATCATTTTTTTTATATAAAAAAGACAATATAATTATATTAATAGTGATTAATTCAACCATCTTTAGATTGCTTAAAAATATGCCATGGAGATGCTTTTTAGGGTGCTAAAACTTGCTTAAAGAGAAACAAAACAAGCTTGCTTGCTCTTTGTAATAGAAAAGTTAACTAACTCAACCAATAAGTTAAGTTAACCAAAGGTATCAAAGATAACGATAGAAAAGACGTCTCTAATGAATAAAGAAACGAAAAGTGTTGGAGTGTGGAAAAACGCGTTGACGACGTGAATCCGGAAATAGTTGCCGTCAAGCACCACCGTCGCATCGCATGACTATGATTGGCAGACTTAGGCAATGAGCCTATGACCATCTCCTCATTAATTTCGTCAAACATTATGGTACTATTGCGTTACATTAATGTTATCAATCTACGCGCAATGTTGTCAGACCTTCGTACAAGTTGCATGCCAGTCATGTGCCTGCCATTTCGCAATCTCAAATTAGTTTCCATCGTGTATGTACACTCATACTACTCATTGCCCCATCATTTGCTTGCATTTATTATCTATCCCATACTGTTAATAAATTTTGGTTCATGCTATTGCTACCATTTTTAAATAAGATTTAGAAAAAAACACTATTTATGCTTAACAAATGTTACGTTAAAGGAACAAAATTTATGCCTTAAAAAGTTGATTACACAATTACAAATATCAATGCACTTTTATTATATAATTTTATATTTAGATTATTAATACGTGTTTAGGAATAAAGCGGTCTTAAACATTTTGGATGTTTTTTTTTAATTTAAAAAATTAGATCTTTACTAAAAAGTATAAATTTATTAACTAAAAAGAGAAAAATAAATTTCAATTCATGTAAAAAAAATATAATTTTTTAGTACTTAATTTTTTTTAATTCATTTTTTAGTCCTTATTTTGAAAAAAAATTATAAAAAAAAAGATATTTTAGTCCTATAAAGTCAAAAGAGAGACTAGAAAAAAATGAAAAAATTTAGAAATTAAATTTAAAATGTCATAAATTTATAAGGATTAAAAATATATTTAACAAAAAATAATTCACCCTCATATTATTATATTATAAAAAAGAAATTAAAACCCTTACTAATGAAAGACTATGTTCTATTAGGGTTATTGCACAACCTAATAATTACCTTGTCTAGGAGTGAAAATGAGTCACATCTTTCAAAAGAGGTTTATGACTTATTTTGGTTCTGTATAACCTGTTTAATAAAAAGATGAGATTCAAACTAAAAAAAAAAATTTATTTATTTAAATATGTTAAGTTTAGACTCTTTAAAAAAAACTTATTAAACATGATAAGCCGACTCATATATATAATTAAAGTATAATATTTATTTATAATAATAATAATAATAATAATAATAATAATAATAATAATAATAATAATAATAATAATAATAATAATAATAATAATAATAATAATAATAATAATAATAATAATAAACCCTTGTAACTTTACAATAAAGACTCTTATTTCCTCTCTTAAAAAAAACTATTGTTTAGTAGTAACTTTATAATAAAGACTCTTATTTCCTCTCTTAAAAAAAAACTATTGCTTAGTAGTAACTTTATAATAAAGACTCTTCTTGCCTCTCTTATAAAAAAACTATTGCCTCTCTTATAAAAAAAAACTATTGTTTAGTACTATCCATTATCATTTAATTTGTTTTAAGACATTAGTGTAGGAAAGACATTTTATATTGGGCTAATGTGTTTGCTACCATTGTTTAGTACCGATTACCATTTGATTTGTTTTAAGACATAAGTTTTGGAAAGACATTTCATATTGGGCTAATGTGTTTGCTAATTGCTACCATCATGGTATCTAAATACATATTATATTGGATAACCAACCGAAGTGATACATCATATTTGACCTTGGACCGATTGCCAACGAATGTCATATCTCAATTTTTGTGTCATTTTTCTGAAGTCTTTTCACATCGGATAAATGGCTCCGGAAGTGAAATTTCAATATTCCCGTTTTATAATTTTTCAATTTTACCCTAAAATCAATATAAAAAACACTTTTTACAGCGAAGTCCAGTACTAACAACAAAAATTCAAAACTAAAGGTCTGTAAGTATTGAACTTTGGTTTGGCAGTGAAGCCATTATCTTCCACAGTTGAAAAGTTGAATCGATGCACTTGACCATTGAGATACTCAAATTTAAAAGTGAACGAATTTCCAAAAACTGAATATTGATACATTGACTTGTGGTATCTGCCCCATCCAAAGTCAGTTGTCCAGAGACTTCACTGCAATAAAACATGTATAACTATTCATAGAACTGAACAAAAAATATATAAACAACATAAATATTACAAATTGCATCAAGCATCAAACATTCAAATATATTAAGAAATTATCAATTAATACACTAATAATCATTACGTCTAAAAGGCAGAAATAATTTACAAGATTTTGATTCCTTTGGCCTAATTAAAGCAACAATATAAGGTTAAACAGATTTATGAGGCTCCATATCTTTTATCCCCTTAAAATAATAATTGCACAATGACTAGGTATGCTGGAGCAACGAAAGCACATTTCCAGACATATAGAGCAAGAAAAGATGTAAGCATATGACAGCGTTAAAACTTAAGTTACTATATATCTTTTCCAATACAAGGAAAAACATTTTCAGCACACTTTCCTATAATGTTAAATAGTTGGTTTCAATTATTCTACACTAGGCCAAGATAAGATATTAAACCATAATCTACTCCAAAAACAATAGCTACAAAGCTAAAGATACATGAAATGCAGTATACTAAAACCTATCAAAGATTGCTTTAATTTAAATGATAAGGAAGGGTAATTAGGGTGAAAAACAAAATGAAACCTGTGAGCTACTTGAGAGGTCTGGATAATAATTTCTCTGAACTCCCCTGCTCTATGCTCTTTTGCTTGGGCTGGAGGTGAGAAATCATATTCCTGTGAAAGAAGACACTACAACAATCAACACTTGTAGCAGCAATACATACTTTATGTTGGGTGGGAGGCAGAGAGATTCTTGAAATCTGAGTCCTAAAGACAACATGAGGAAACACAGTCATCAAAACTGAAGTGAAAATGGAGTACAAGAAAGATAACGGTAATATGGGCCATGGGTTAGTGAAAAGCTAACAAAACTTTCGGTCTAATCCACTTTGTCTGCAAGCCAATTCGAAAATATGAATTAACAATGATAGAAAGATTAGTGTTTGCGCCTATGCCCAGTGCATAATGTTAGTTCCTTGTTCATTTGCAAGTCTTAAATTTTACCTCTAGATTTTAACTCATCAGTATCTCCTTTGCAATGAAAAAGAAAAAAAGAAAGACATCTGAAACAAATAAATTGTAACTATATTAAAACAATAGTACAATAATAATCCAAATAATCACTTGCAAAACAAAGAATTCATTAGAGTAACATAAACACTAATTGATTTCTAAAGCATTTTATTATCTCAATTCTAACCAAACCTGAACACTGCCTGGTGCAAAAACTTAGGCTATTGAAGGTTTATTATAAGTGGCTTAATTCATGTCTTCTCACAAATCAATTGATGATTTCACAATAATTGTAGAGAGCATAAGTTATCACTGCCCATATTGTATAAAGTTATAGCACTGTTCCTACTAATGGAGATGGTTATAGTTATAGTTCTCAACGAATCAAAATGTGTGAAATGGTCTTCCAAATCACTTTGCCCATTCCTCTGTACTAGAGTAAAAGTTCTAATATTAGAATCAAGAATATATGCTAAAGGACTCACCTATGCAGCATAACAAATTAACTACCTCCACATTCTTCTCTTAAAGGGCATAGCAGATGAACGGAAGCTTCAGCAACCTACAAAAACAAACTAAGCATGAATGAGAAAAATAACTAAAGCATGAAGAAAAGCTTGAGCAACAACTTACAAAAAGAACATTAAACTAATGCAAATTACAAAAATTCAACACACTGATTCACCAGTGCGTCCAGAAATTAGACAGAACATAAATCAATTAAAAAAATTTAATACACAGAACACAAATGAAATTCCTTTCCATCCATCAAAGAACTGTAATACAAAACAGAACACAAACAAAGGAGTTGGCGAGTAGAAAGGGCAAAATGCGTGCTTTTGACCAATTCCCTAGTTCTGCATTCTCTAATTACAACACAGAAGAAAATTCTATATGCAGAGATAGTTGGCGAGTAGAATTAAAATCTTAATCAATTCTCAAATTATAAAATTTTAATTCGAAAACCAGAATTAGGACCACTATGCAAACCTTATGTGGTATAGAAAATGCAGGTCCCAAGGTGCATAATGTAGAGAGTGCAATTTGAAGAAGAAATTACAGAAAGCAATACCGCAGAGAACTCAGAAACGCAAGAATCAACAAGCCCAGTGAATGAAGAATGAAAGAACATTGAGTCGCAAATGGTTAGGTGTGTTGTGGACTTGTGGGGGTGTGTCTATGAAAATTCTAAAATACATTGCCATTGCCACATTTGGGTCGCTTCTCATTCGCCTTGTGGTAGCATATTGCATTGTACATCTACTATTATTAATATAAGAAAAGAGAGGACTATCAAAAATATAAATTTACTTTTATGTCATATCATTATTTAAAGGTAAATAAATAAATTTAAGTAAAATAAATAAATAATTATCTTATAAAAAGAATATATTTCTTATAGAAAATTAACTAAAAAAAATTCTAATAAAAGAAACAACTATAAAAAAATACAAATTTATCTTCATTTAATTTTTTATTTCATCATTATTTAAGAGTAAATAAATAGATTTAACAAAAGAAAGACAAATAACTACAAAAAATAAAAAGAAATATAACTATATTCTTTCACCAAAAAAATATATCTATCATAGTAAGAAATAAACAACTATCTTATAAAAATATAACTACAAAAAAACCAATATTTTCATCCTCATTTATAACACGAGATAAATATTTGTTATTAATAAATATTACAAAAAAAATTGAACAAATCTCTCGCTTTGGTAAATATTAAAAAAATATGAGACACGTATTTAAAATCCATAATTATAAAAAAAATTATGGAAAAAATATTTATCATTGATATATAGAAATAAATATGACAAATACTTGTCATTGATAAATATTATGAAACATAGGACAAATATTTGTCGTTGATAATATAAAAAAATGCCTCAAAAATTGTATTTTTACCCCCACATTTTATACAAAACCTTCAATTTTACCTCACATTTAAAAAAAAAAAAAAAAAAGTGTAGAAGGCCACCAATCTAAAAATTTATTAAATTCCTTCTAAATATTTTTGTTTCAGTTGTGTTACGGAAGACTCAAAATTAATTTATTTAGAATATATTTGTATTTTAAAAAACTCATCTTTAAATTTAACAACACACATTTGTAATCTTGTGAGGGATAGACAATTTTTCAATTTTTTTTTTAGAGCCAAGAACAAATTTAGATTTTTAGAAGATTTATAAAGGTAAGAATATAATTATAGACTGTTTGAGCAATTTTTTTATTTAATGGCTTATTGTTAAGTCGACTAGACAAATTTACGCAGGCCACAGTGATTTTATAAAATTACTCTAGCTAGTTTACAACTCATTACCAACTTCTTGCGCTTAACAATGATTCACAAAATTAGTCTCTCGATTTTAAAAGTCGACAATTTTAGTATATCTTTATGATTTTTTAATTAAAAAATGATGATGTAAAAATGTTTTAAATAATGTGACATATGATACAATAATATACAATGATTAATATCTATGAAATTGGAATAAAAACGTAGTAAAAATTTAGCTTTCAACTTCAGAAATTTTTCATATTTTTATTTTATTAATGACATATGAATAATTAATGCATATAAATGGTTATATATTATAGAATTGTATGTTACGTCATTAAAAATATATCAATTCTGCGTTTTTTAGTTTAAAAATATGAGGGAGGGATTAAAACTGTCGATTTTTAAAATAGGGAGACCATTTTCGTGAATTGAAAATAGTAGAGAGACTAAAACTGCAATTAAATATATTTTTTTGTATCTTAAAAGAGTGATAACTTCTACCATAATTACAAATCCAAGACAAGACATCCAACTTAACAAAGTTGAATTAAGCCTTAAAAACAAGTGTCGCATTTAGATAGAAACAAAAAATAAATGCCATTTTTAATGTAATTTTAATTGTGTTTTTCAATTGTTCCCTTTGTAAAACTACCATTATTTATATTTTATCCATACTCATTATTTTAATATTTTGAACTGAATAAATAAGGCACCCAAAATGTATTACCTATCGACTATATTTCACATCTAAAACATAATGAAATTTCATGACACATCATAATACTTTAACAATTCCTTATCAAATTTCTTAATCTTACAATAAGTGTCACGTTTAGAAAGAAACCCAAAATAAATGTTATTTTTAATGTAATATTATTTGTGTTTTTCAAATGTTCTCTTCGTAAAACTACTATTACTTTTCTTTTATTTGTAGTTATTTTTAAATATTTTAAACTAAATGAATATGACACAAAAAAAGTATTACCTCTCAGATATATTCCATATCTAAAATACAATAAAATCTCATAACACATCTTGATATTCATAGGAAAGACCCATGTAAAAAATTGATATAAATAAGTGTACTTGAATTATAGAAAAAGGTTAGTAAGTTTATAATTTAATTCAAAATATAAAATTATAATAATAGTAATTTGTTTATATTTAGTTAAATTTGTTGATTTATTATGTATAATTTTTTAGCAGCATACAATCTGACGTATCTGATCATGTAATATGACATATCTGACCATACAATTTGACGTATGTATGTGACCAAAGTAGGCTTCTAAAAAAATATTTATTTTATAAAAGTGTGGCATATCTTGTATGTGATGTAAGTTTGCATATGGTTGCACATTTTGAGTAGTTAGAATTGATTTTGAATGTGTAAAATTAATTTTGACATAATTATTTATTGTTTATTATAATTAATTTTATCTCTAAAATTAGTTATAATTTAAAATTAAAATTTACAGTTTTGAATTTAAACGTAATTTTTAAACTAAAAATTTATTTTCAAACTCAATGTGTTCAAACACAAATAAATTAAATTCAACTCAAATAAATGTGTAATTGTTTCGATCACATAATTAAACTTATAGACTTGTGTGGTAGGTTAGTCGATCTTGCTCGTATTTGCACAACTATTTTATTTTATTTATTTGTAATGAAAATCCACGTTTTGATGTGGGCCTAACCAAAATATTATAACGGTCGGATGAATAAGAACAGCTAGACGTCCAGAGAGTCACAAGTGACAACCAAGCACAACAGAACTGAACACGCAAGCCCCAACGCATCCCTTACCTTTCATTCTCACCCATTTTTTACGTTACTCTTTTTCCACTTTTTTATGCTTCTTTCTCTATTTCTTTTTATTATTATTACAGGCCCATTTTTTATCAATTGCCTATTAATTTGATCTTTCTTTTCTTCTGTATTAAAAAAATAATTTGGTTCTGTTGCAAATGAAAAATTAAATATGAATTTGGCTTGTGTTGAAAGTAAAAACTTGTTACGTTCAAAGTACAGTTAAAAGGACAAATATCTCGTTTGCTTGATAAAGAAAGAAAACTCTTCTAATAGGTTGAATATTGAATATGGGGTTAGACTCTAACACCTTTAACAAATCAAAATTTGAATTCCAATAAAAATTATTTATAGTTAGTATACCACACGCTTTGAATAGAAATAAAAAATCTAATATAAAATATATGAGAACGGTTGCATTAGCTTTGGATGCTAACAAGTGTTTGAATGGCTGTCAGTTTTTTTTTTTTTAACTCTTCATCCTCATGGAAAAGAAACCTTAATAAAGCATAGTAGAGGTAAGTAAAGTAATAAAAAAAATGAAAGAGACAGAATAGACATGAGATTGTGTTGAGTAAGTGGTAACTAAAGCACAGGCCCATGCATGATTGAAAGCAGTAGCCGGCAAAACCGCCGATAATTTGCCCAATTACAACAACAACAACGTTATATACTACAAACCATGTCCCACGTTTTTCAACAACTACACAAGCTGGCACAACACAACACACTCTAATTTCATCATCACACACCACCACTACTCTTTATAATAATCGGATCAGTCAAAATGGGTTAACCCGAATAAGTCGGTCCGCTAAAATATAGAGCTTGAAATTTTTACAGGATTTTTTAATTTGGTTCGAATAAACCCGTTACCCATCCAAATTAGTCTTTATAGATACCGGATACCCCATAACCCATATAATCAATTAAAAAAAAATAAAAATAGTAAAATTAAATCCCATAAAAAAGGTTCAAAAGAAATTCAACCCACTTAATTGAATATATATATTATTTTTTGTGATAGAATATTATTATATTTAGTTGGTTATATATTTTTAACAATAAATTTCTTTATTTTTCTAAGTGGACAATCATCAAATATTTTGTAAAATGTGAACATTGTTTAAGAAGTCTAAATACATTTATTATAGAGTCACATTAGAACTATTCAACACTCTATTTAAATTTAATTTTAGTTTATGTTTAAGTTAGGCAAATCTAAATTCATTTGTGTTATGCTACATAATATCTCTATTTTTTAGATAAGTTTTGAAAATTTTGAATTGAATTTTTATTAATTGAAAAATACAAACTAATTTATGTATAAAGTGTAAACTATAATATTTTTTAAATGCACTTGAAAAAAAATAGACATCAAAATTAATTTATATGTGTAAATAGTATATCATAATTTTTTTAAATAAACCTCAACGAAAATTTTCAAATTAAAGATGTAAAAAAAAATTATAAAAAATGTGCGGGTTACCCCAACCCGCAATCTCTTAAAGGCGACCCTATATGATTCGGGTATACCGTTTTGACAGCTATTTTAATAATAACTGCTCCCCCTCAATCTCACTACCTATTAATACTTCCTTTCCCTTCCTTCCACTTCACAGAATCACATTTTTCTTCACTTACACAAATTATTCACCATGTCTCACGATGATTCTTCTCCAAACCAAACAACAACAACACCACAAGTTGATGAAGTTGTTGTTACCGATGTTAATGTTCCACCCCCAGAAAAAACAACAACACCTACTATTCCTTTAGAATTAGAGCAAGATCCACACCCTGAACCTGAGAAAGACAAAAATAACCCTGTTGTTGAAACCGTCACTCTCGAATCTCATCTTTCCAAACCCAATGCTGACTCTGATACCTTCAAAGACGAACAAACAACCAAATCTTCTGATCTTTCTGATAATGAAAACAAATCACTCCAAGAGCTTAAGAATCTTATTCAACAAGCACTTGACAATCATCAATTCTCCACAGCCACAGTTTCTTCCACCACCATAGCTACACCTGAAAAAGAAGAACCTGCAAAACAAAACGGAGAGGAAGAAGATGCAAAGAAGAAAGACGAAGAAGAAGAAGAAGGAGATAAGAAAGAAGAAGAAAAAGAAGAAGATGTGAAGAAAACTGATGTTGTTGTTGGTGTGGATGACGATGGAGCAAAAACTGTGGAAGCTATTGAAGAAAGTGTTGTTGCTGTTTCTTCCTCTGTTTCAACAGAGCAAGAACCAGTTACAGAGAAACTCGAAGCTAAAGAAGAAGCTTCATTACCAAAACAACCCGAAGAAGTTTCCATTTGGGGAATACCACTTCTCGCAGACAAAAGAAGTGACGTGATTCTGTTGAAATTTCTACGTGCAAGAGATTTCAAAGTGAAAGAAGCTTTCACAATGATAAAAAATACAATCCGTTGGAGAAATGAGTTTAAAATGGAAGAGTTATTGGATGAGAAATTGGGGGATGAATTGGAGAAATTTGTTTACATGCATGGATTTGACAAAGAGGGACACCCTGTTTGTTATAACATTTATGGTGAATTTCAGGATAAGGAATTGTATAAAAAGTGTTTTTCTGATGAAGAGAAGAGAGAGAAGTTTCTTAGATGGAGAATTCAGTTTCTTGAGAAGAGTATTAGGAATTTGGATTTTGATCATGGTGGTATATGTACTATTGTTCAAGTGAATGATCTTAAGGATTCACCTGGACCTGGTAAATGGGAACTTAGACAAGCTACTAAACAAGCACTTCAATTGCTTCAGGATAATTACCCTGAGTTTGTTGCCAAACAGGTACTACTTTGTTACCAAACTTTTTTTTTTTATTTATTTTTATCACTAATTCATTCTTTTTGCAATATTTTAAACTATATCCATGTTGAAATCAAATTTGCAATCCTTGATATTTGAAAACAACCTCAATTACGGTTTGATGTTACATTATAGATTGTAGCTGCAGACATTCTTTAAACCATGTGTTTGTTTGTTTCTATGGTGTATTAAAATTGATTTTATAAGATTGCTATCAAATTTGGTTGATGCAATCTCAATCACATGGTGTGAGTGTTGTGTGACGGAGACATTGAGAACTTTGATGTCCTATGTTTATGTTTTATTTTTTTAAAAGGATGTCATATATGTTTATGTTGGTAAATGTTGTATATGTGTAATAATTATTATCATTCATTATTTGCAACATTTTATACTACATTGCTATTGCGTTGCAATTCTTAATACTTCAAAAAAATGACGATCAAATTACAACCTCAATCACAGTAGCGATGTGGTCATAGAGACATTAAGAAACTTGATGTCATATGTTTATAATTATGTTGGTAAATGTTATATGTGTAATAATGGGTATTCAAATTGATCTTAGTTTTTATTTAATTTGTTTAGGTGTTTATCAATGTGCCATGGTGGTACCTGGCTGTGAATAGGATGATAAGCCCTTTTCTTACACTCAGAACCAAAAGCAAGTTTGTCTTTGCTGGTCCATCCAAGTCAACAGAGACCCTTTTGAGGTGAAGACATATTAGAATTCAAAATTTGCTTTCAGTTTGTGCTTTTAATTTTATATAATTTTGGAATTTTGTACTTTCAGATACATAGCTCCAGAGCAACTTCCGGTAAAGTATGGTGGATTGAGCAAAGATGGTGAATTTGGAGATTCAGATGCTGTTACAGAGATCACAATAAGGCCAGCAGCAAAACATACTGTGGAATTTCCTGTTACTGAGGTTGGTTTTTCTTTGTCCTTTTGTCGGATTTGATTGGTTTTGAGAATCCAAAGACATTTAGCCTAGGAGAAGGAATCTTTCATAGGATTCCTTTGTTTTCAATATTTTATGATTTGTTGTTTTCTTTGATTTCATAATCTATGCAACACATTGTGCAGGCCTAAAGAAAATGTAGGAGCAAATGAAAAATTAGTAATAAATAAATAAATAAATAAATAAACATAGAAAAGTAAAATTAATATAAAAAGCAACTTATTTTGGGATTTAGAATCCTTGCAGTTGGAAAAAGCTATTTTCACACATTTTAGATATGGATGATCGTAAACAATTCAAAAAATATGTAACTTTCATTTAAAATAATTTAAAATATTGATCTAAATTGTCTAATCTTTAATCTAACAACCACCTATATCCCAAAATCAGCCTTTCCCCAACTTCAAACAATCAAAATCTCTTATTTTGTTAGCTATGTATGTGGACCCACTTTGATGTTTGATTGGATAGGTTGTACTACAAACAATAAGTGA
Organism: Cicer arietinum; assembly: GCF_000331145.2. Taxonomy (NCBI): domain Eukaryota; kingdom Viridiplantae; phylum Streptophyta; class Magnoliopsida; order Fabales; family Fabaceae; genus Cicer; species Cicer arietinum. Next base: position 6,352,204 of record NC_021165.2, on the reverse strand, counting down.
CCTTACTTTGATTCTAAAATTTGTTAGCTATTTCAATTCAAACAATTATATTTTTTTCTTCTTCATATTGTCCTGTGAAAATTAAAGTGTCAAAATTAGAGTTGATTTATGAAACATGAAAACGACTTTAGACAAAAAGAAAAAGGCAACATATTCAAGAGTAGAAAAGAAGTCCCAAAGAAAAAAGTTAGCAGCCTATATCTTATTCACAGTCTGCATAACTAACCACGTAATGATGTTGATGTTTTGATTTGTAAATAGGAATAGGATTACATATCTAAGCTCTACATCTATTTATTATTATCTTAATAATAAGATAAGAAGCATGTAATAGGAGTTTACTTTAGTGCATGCTTACAATAAGGTGAATTTAATGAAATTCCAATGTTAGTAATTTTGTTAAAACTATAAGTCAATATTTAGTTTCAATTTTTGAGGTGGCAAAATTAATTTCGGAGGTGTATAATTGATTTTGACATATTTTATTATACTTGAATAAAATTGGTTTTTCCTTCAAAATTAATTCTAAATAACTAAAATTAGAGTTGTAACTTTTACTTCTAGAATTGATTTTTAGTCTTGAATCATTTATTCAATATAATTTTACATAAATGTATCTAAATTCAAATCATTTTACCTTCAATTCATATTTAATTAGAATTAATTTTTGTGAACCAAATAAGTACTAAAATGTATTAGCATTTCTCAAAATCATGCTAGCACACTTATATTATATATGAAAAACTCACCCTCAATTTAAAAATATATGGTATAATGGTTTGAATGATTTACTTGCAGAAATGTTTACTATCTTGGGAGGTGAGAGTAATAGGTTGGGAAGTAAGCTATGGAGCAGAATTTGTACCAAGCACTGAAGGAAGCTATACAGTAATTATCCAAAAGGCTAGAAATGTAGCTTCATCAGAAGAACCTGTGATTTGCAACAATTTTAAAATTGGTGAACCTGGCAAAGTTGTTCTCACCATTGATAACACAAGCTCTAAGAAGAAAAAGCTCTTGTACCGCTTGAAGACCAAACCTTCACTCTCTGACTGAGAAATCATCACAAGTGGAAAGGACCTGAATTGTTTTGCTTATGTTCTTGTGTCCACTTTTACAACCAAGATCTTCAAATTGAACTTTCTTGCTGCTTAAATATGAATATAAAGTTTTTCTTTTATATGTTTAATTTTGAAGAATATTATGTTTCCAATCATATATTGTTACATATTATTTTTTTTTTTTGTAATTTTCTTGGTATTATTTATTGTTGGCTTTTTTGTTATCTTTGAAGATAAAAATATCAAGGTCCATTTTTCGTACTGCATGGTATCTTTTAATTATTCATATTTTGTAACCAAAAGAAATTATTGCAAGCAACCAACAATTTTTTATTTTAAATTTGGTGGGGCCTTTCACTTTATCTCTGTCGTTCTGTCTGTTCTAGAGCATGGAATATGTTTGTGAGCTATCATGATTCATGTTGCAACCAGGGAAGAAAAACGTGATATATATGAATCATGGCTTTAAACTTCTACCATGAATCTAAGGTTCACTTCTACCATTAATTTTTTCAAACCATTAAAGTTGACTCGATAATTTAGAGACCTACTCCGGTAATAAGTTTTTTAATTTTGTATTGATATATTATTATTATTAATATTGTTGTACTTTTGTTCATTTATTTTTTAAATTTATTATTAAATTAATTGAACTTACAAATGTTAAATAAATATCATATATAAAATTTAAATTCGAGATTTCACAAATAAATAAAAAATGAAAATTAGTTACTTAGAATAAAGTTTGTGCGTGTCGTATAATTCACTTTTACAGCAACTAGCTACAACGGTTAGATTGACTTGATTCAGTAATATACTAGTTTAATTATTAAAATTTAACTGCAATTGAATTAAAAAATTACGATTCAATACTTAATTAATAGAGTATTACTATAAATGTGTCAAAAAAAAATGGATATTACTATAAATTATTAATTATCAATTGGTTAACGGTAGAATCGTCAATTTTGGTTACACTTTATTTAGATTTATTTAAAGATTAATTAGGACTCTGTCTCCAAAAATCATAAGATTAAGGCAACAAAGTAAGAGATAACAATATTACTTTGTCTGTAAAAAAAAATTACTTTGAATATTCCTGTTTTCTTATATTCAAGTTGAGAGCGTTCATTTTTACAAAGAAAACAAAAAGTTGAAAGCTTTCATAGTTTTTTAGTCTTGAGAGTAATCCCAATAAGTTGTTCTCACAGAGATTTCATTTCTGTAAGAGTATTCGCATGGATGTTATGCGCTTAAATTCAATAGTTTAATTTAATATAAATCAATATTAATTTTTAGAAATGATTTTCATGGTAGAATAAATATAATAATGAAAATTTTGTATTAAAATAAATATTAAAACTTCCATTATTATATTTATTAATATGCATATGGATATGCTTTATGTGTAGAAGCTTTGTATTAAATCAAACTAATAATGTATTAAATCAAACTATCCAATTTAAGCACACAAAGCACATCCATGTTCTTTAGAATATTTATTTTTGAAAAATAGTTTCAGAGTCTTATTGGAAAAACAACTGTTAATATTAAATATTAATAAATTAACTCTGTAAAATCAAATAAAAATATTATTTAACAAAAATCGTTAAATTATTTTGTGTACTCAACCTAAATCATAAAGAAGGGTCTTAATGGAGAATGTGTAAAATCTATGAAAAAAAAAAAAAAGATCACAAAGATAGAAAAATATGTAGGTAGAGAATCTTTATCTCTAAAGAGGGGACAATGTTACTTTAATGTGTAAAACAATTCTACACATATATCTATTGACACCCCCATTATGTAGATATTTATGGCCTTTACAAAAAATAAATGTAGATATTCATAGAGATATTATAAATACAAATATAACAAAATGATGTTATAGTAGGATTTAATTAGATGTGTATAAAAAAATATATTACTTGTGATATAAATTAATCTCAATTACTTATAGCGAAAAAAAATGGATTGTCGATATTATCTTAAATTTTGTAAAATTTGATTTACTTTTTTAACGATGAAGAATTTTAAAAAGTCTATTTCGACAAGAGTTAGAGAGTTAAAAAAAATTCTAAAATACGGTTATTTATTTGTGACAAGTATTAGTATGATTATTATTTTATTGTTTAACAATGACCAATATTACAAGCCAAGTAGCAAGTACAATCAATAAGAGCTTTGTTGACCCATAAATCTTGAGTTCCATATATGCCAGCCTTGGCAGAACAGAGCACTTCTCATATGTGTAAAATAAAAGGGCCAAATACAAAGACACTGAGAGGGTCCCAAACATATTCAATCAATGTCCAGCATTATAGTAGTGCCCTACTTTAACTTTTTATGCACCGAATTTCATCATAAAAAAAAGTCCACTGATTGCTCCAACGTATCTATATAGTTTTATTTATCTGTTTAAATATGCTTTATGTGCCTGTTTATCTTCCTTTTTTCATACAAACTTTTGATCCTTTCAAGGCTTCAAGTGCTGAACGATGACGATGACCATCATTTAGACCCAGCGAGGCATCCTAAGTTATATAAATATTTTTGTTTATTTGGTAAAGGTAAAGGCATAAAACATCTTGGTACTTTTTCATCATTGATCAAGATTGACAAATCAAGAATCACTTTGCTTATGTAAATAAATGGAGACACAATGTTCATGAGTTTTTAATTTTTTAATCACTTTATGCGACAATTGAACTCCTCTTTCTTTTTATTAAGGTTTAATTGCAGTTTTGGTTCTCCTAATTTATTTGAATCACGAAAGTTGTCTCTCTATTTTATTTTTTCTTAGTTATGGTTCCCAAACAGAATTTTAGTAAAAAAAATTGTTGAAATGTTATTTTTTTAAGTCACACTATACCATTTATGATCATAAATTTCAGGTACAATTGTTCCACAACGAGATCTTGAGACATGGTGTAGCTTAAATAAGCGCAAAAAATGGACATATTATCAAGTTTTAGACCAAGATTCTGTTTAAGGACTAAAACTAAGGAGAAATAAAATGGAAGAACTATTTTCTTAATTCAGCTAAAATAGGGGAACCAAAAGTACAATTAAACTTTTTTAATAACGCTAACAAGATATTTTTTAATATATATTTTTCAACATATTTTTTTTTAATTGGTTAAAATCTATATGTGTCCTATTAATTTTATATAAAACCTATATAATTCAGTTGGATCTATATGAATTTTAATCAATAAAAAATAATGTATTAAAAATTCAATAATAAAAATCATTATGAAATTAGAATATATTTTGAATTTAAGTTTGGGATTACACAAATTGATCGATTTGTACGCAAATTTCATTATAAATCTTCAATGAAATAAGTAGTTTTATCTGCCCTTGCATGCATTGGTAAATCTATATTTCTTTTCATAAATAAATCATGTAATTTGGCTCTCTTTAAAGCAAATTAAACATGCACTAACTTAAAGTAAGTAATTTTTCACCATGACTCATTTATATATTATTTTTTTGTTACAAATTGATTTTCAAATAAATTTTAAATAAAATCATAATACTTTCAATAAGTTATTTTAATTAATACTCCTATAAAATATCATTTTTACACTTTAATGTTTTTCTTTTTTATGAAAAAGGAAATTTAATTACAAAATCAAACAAAGTAAACAAATATCCCTTGCATCATCCGAAATAATAATGCCTAAAATACGAAATGAAAAATTAACTACAACTAAGTCAAAAAATGAGAAGAGTGACGCTTATTATCTAAACGATCAACACACAATTGACCTCTCAAAAGACACAAATAACTGAAATTTTCAAATTCAAACTTTGAAGAAGATAAATAATCTCTTGGAGGAGATGTTTGATATGCACATTTGAAGACTATCCAAAATGGATCATATTGACCACCACAACTAAGTTTAATTCAAAAGTAACTGAAGAAAGATTTGGTTGTTGTGCAAACTTGATACTCATAATTCATTCTTAAAGCTCGAAACTCAGCCTAAATCCTAGACTAAGAATCAACTCGAACAAGACCACCACAAGTAGAACTACCAAAAAAAGCTCTAAAAGAACCATCCACAGTAACTCTCTGTTGGAGAATCATGAGATAGACTTTTAAAATCATTTTAAAGTTATTCTCATAAGTGGAAAATTTTCATAGCCAAGAACCATATAAGCTTAATTTTTTTATAGATGAATTCATGTGTTTACCTATTGAAGCGTTGAGAATGATATAAATCCCTTTTTGATTGTGCTTAAACACATGATATGTTTCTTGTTTCTCAAATCATCTTCTTTGATTTTATTATGGACCTAATCGATTTATCTGTGGAGTCCTAGAAGTGGTTCGAATATCAAGATCTAGATTTTCGACAAGAATTACTCACCAAAAGTTTGCCATAAGGTATATAGTAGAAAGTAACTGATGATCCATATCCTTTCGATTACTTCCACCACCTACACGGTTACACCCCAACCCCATCCTCTCTGCCCTTGTGTATTTCTTTTGTCTAACATTTTTCTTATTGGCTTTGGTGTGGTGAATCAGATTTTCTTCTCCTTGATAATGCTGCATCTCAGGATCCACGTAGTGTTTCAGTTTCAATTCTTCATCAATTCAATATTTTGCCTGAGATGTATCAAGTTGGCTACACAGAATCATTTTTCCGAACGGGGCAGGTAATGTTTATCATTTGAATTTTATATTGTGAAAATTAACAACAGCAGCAGCAACAACAATAATAATAGTAATAAATATTATAATGCAAAATATTATAAGCAATGATTGACATCTAGTAATACATCATTGTTTCCTAAATCATAAGAAAATTAGTTGTATGATTTAACCCTTATTGCGACCACTATTTAAGGTGTAGTAATTGTTCTTTCGTCCAAATGTATAAATGAGCGTTGCCATACTTGCAAAGTACAATTATTTATTTATCGATTTTGATGTTGACTTTGCAAATACCAACATATCAAATATCAGATATTGATCCATTCTAGCATGACCATGCATTTTCATTGTCTCATTATATCGATATGCCCAATACATAATATTTGATGATCTTAAAGCCTACAACTCCTCAAATAAGGATCATAGTGACTTCAAGTCAAATGACTACTCGCTATAACCACATGAGAATCACTAATGACACTTACACAACAATTATTTAGCATTCTCATGGAAGGTCAATTAATATAAATATTAATCTTAATATTTATACATTTGTGATGACTTGATATCTAATATTCATAATCCGTGAGATGTAATCATCAATCTGCTCACATAATATTTTGGATGTATTATTGTCGTTCTAATTAACAATAATATTTTGACTGTGAATACTTTAATAATATTGTTCTAATGTTCAATACAATCTCATGATCAAGTCACACTTAACGTTATGTTGAAGGAACTATCTATTATAAGGACTTTATCATGTTACATAGTTAATAACATAATAATTGATATCTTGAACATATATCCAAAAATTAGATATATGATTTAAATCTATAAAACAAATAATAATTTATATAAAATAGGTTGGTGTTAGGGCTTACACCAATACTTTGAACCAACTTTGAAGAGGTTTAGTCCAACCCACAACTACTTCATGACTAGATGAATGATGATCATATTTTTGTCAAAGTCAAAGAAGGACTTTCTCAATGGATTGCACCTTATTGAGAGTCTTACAAATAATTTTTTTCCCAATGAAAAAATTTGATAAAAATACAAGGCTATTGTCATCATTTCAAATCAATATTATTGCTAGCTAAATTCCAATCCAACCAAGTATATAGTATCAAACTAAAAAACTTGCTCCAAAGATTTGGGTCAGTGAGATCATTGGAAAAAAACTTTAACTTTATTGTAATCTCTTAACATATGCATGCTAGTTTCTCTGAACAATCGTGGCAACACAAGCAAAGGTTATCAACAAAAATCTCTCTAAAGCATTTTTCGTCATTGGTAAGTAACTTATTACAATTAGAACTATTCCAACTCTAAATATTATAAAATATGACATTAAATAAAAATGTAATATTTTTGCGGAGAATAAATGAGCTCGTAAACACTTTACAAGGTAAATTAATTTCTTACCTGTTGTGTTTTTGTTCACAAAGTGTTATAATGTAATGAAAAAAATAATTTATTTTATTAATTATATAAATAAATAACAAAAAATAATTATACAATTAGCAAAATGTGTAAAAAGGTAAGTGCTAAAGCAAAAGTATGCTTAAGAACATCTAGAATGGAAGGTGCTTCCCCTATAATAAACATAATTTCAAATAAGCACCTCTATTGTGGAGCATACTTATACGAGAAATAAGGATATGGAAACACTCTCTTTCTTCACTTTTTGGTAAGTCTCACTTAATTAATTGTATTAAAATAAATAGATGTCGTTGAAATGCAATGATAAAGTCATTAGCGAGACTGTTTGCTAATTTTTTTTTGAGATATTGAGTTGAAGAGAAGGATATCTATTAAGATTTAGGAAAATGTGATAAAGTGTCCTAAATACACTTGTTAAGTAATTAAAAAAAATATCTTAAAGATGTATGTATTCAATGTTTTGAAATTTTAAAAGGTAGTATTTTTTAAATAAAGTTTTTTATTTTTTTAATAAGTATCCTTAAAATACTTGTTATGAGTAGAGTCGTCAATTAAGTCACAAAGTCCTTTTTAAAAAATCTCATATTAATCTTATAATATTAGACCTCCTATTTAAACAATTTTGGCTTAATTGCAGTTTTGATCCCTTTATTTTAGTTGAATCGCGAAAGTAGTCTCCTCATTTTGTTTCTCCTCAGTTTTGGTCTCCAAACAGAATTTTGGTCCAAAATTTGATGAAATTTCATTTTTTTAAAGACGTACTACACCATTTATGATCATATATTTCAAATGCAATTGTTGCAAATGAGATCTTGATGCATAGTGTGACTTAAATAAATGCAAAAAAAAAAAGAAATTTCATCAAGTTTTGGACCAAGATTATGTTTGAGGGACCAAAACTGGAGAGAAATAAAATGGGGGGACTACTTTCGTGATTCAGCTAAAATATGGAGACCAAAAGTGCAATTAAGCCAATAATTTTTTAAAGTTCCGATATATTATTTTATTATTTTTTGAGTATAAGTGAGGAAGCTCTTAGACTCAATGTTTTGTTAATCTATAAAATTTTCAAAATTTATTTTTCTCAAAAAAAATATAAAACCTTTTTCCTCGATAAAATTCGAAAAAAAATTTAAATAATTATTTTCTCAAAACAAATTTTAAATCATTTTTTTCTCGAAATTTTTTAAATCAAAAAATTATTTTTTTCAATTACAAATATTTCGAGAAAAAAATAAAATAATTTTGTAAATAATTTTTTAATTGAAAATAGGATTTTGTACTCCACAATTAGATTTGTATCCATCTTTTATATTTTAATTTACTAAAATACCCTTAAGTGAATAGTAAAAATTAAAACAAATTTGGATATCACATTCCCAAATTTCCGAGAAAATAATTTGTTTTTCTCTAAACTTGAAATTTTGAAAATGAAATTTTTGGTAGTTGTTTTCAACCAAAAATTTCATTTGAAATTTTTGGTATTGAAAAATGAAAATAAATACCGGAAATTTCATTCCTAATTTCATTCCTAATTTCATTAGGAATTAAATTGAAATTATGAATGATATTTTCGGGTAAGATTTTTTTTCTTTTTATTTTTTTGATTTTTTTTAACATTTTTTTCATTCAATTATTTTCCAGTTAAGACTAGAGGAGCGACAAACACTGTCGTACATTCTCAAGTTCAGTTTACTACATAATCTAATAGGACAATCATGTTGAAAAAATGAGAATGAGGAACAAAGAGATTCAATCTTTAAGGACTATGAACATCGGCTAGAGTGTAAAATGAACATGTTAGTAAATAATTTATTTTATTACACGATATAGTATAGTTTATTACGTAGTCGACAATTAACATGTGCAATCAAAACATTAGCACATTTTTATGCTAGAATATTAAATTGTGATGTTAGAGTGTTGTGATTTACTTATTTGAAATAGTTGATTGAGTGGTTCAATGATGTTAGAAACTAATTAATCATTAGTGTTTAACTTGATGTATTGAAAAAGGTAAAATGATAAAATATCTTCAAGATTAATTGAGAGAGAAGGAAAATTATAATTACTTAATGTCTTCAATAGGCTTACAGGCCAGACCATGATAGGTCATAGGCCAGGCTCAGGCCGGAAAAAAAGCCTATGATAGGCCGTATGTCAGACTTAGGTCTAAAAAATTCATCGTAGGCCAAGCTCAGACATTTCAAAGCCTGACATGGTCTGGCCTATTCCCACCCCTATTGAAAATAAATACCGGAAATTTCATTCCTAATTTCATTAGGAATTAAATTGAAATTATGAATGATATTTTCGGGTAAGATTTTTTTTCTTTTTATTTTTCGATTTTTTTTTAACATTTTTTTTCATTCAATTATTTTTCAGTTAAGACTAGAGGAGCGACAAACACTGTCGTACATTCTCAAGTTCAATTTACTACATAATCTAATAGGACAGTCATGTTGAAAAAATGAGAATGAGGAACAAAGAGATTCAATCTTTAAGGACTATGAATATTGGCTAGAGTGTAAAATGAACATGTTAGTAAATAATTTATTTTATTACACGATATAGTATAGTTTATTACGTAGTCGACAATTAACATGTGCAATCAAAACATTAACACATTTTTATGCTAGAATATTAAATTGTGATGTTACAGTGTTGTGATTTACTTATTTGAAATAGTTGATTGAGTGGTTCAATGATGTTAGAAACTAATTAATCATTAGTGTTTAACTTGATGTACTGAAAAAGGTAAAATGATAAAATGTCTTCATGATTAATTGAGAGAGAAGGAAAATTATAATTACTTAATGTCTTCAATAGGCTTACAGGCCAGACCATGATAGGTCGTAGGCCAAGCTCATGCCGGAAAAAAGCCTATGATAGGCCGTATGCCAGACTTAGGTCTAAAAAATTCATCGTAGGCCAAGCTCAAGCATTTCAAAGTCTGACATGGTCTGGCATATTCCCACCCCTATTAAAAATAAATACCGGAAATTTCATTCCTAATTTCATTAGGAATTAAATTGAAATTATGAATGATATTTTCGGGTAAGATTTTTTTTCTTTTTCTTTTTCGATTTTTTTTTTACATTTTTTTCATTCAATTATTTTTCAGTTAAGACTAGAGGAGCGACAAACACTGTCGTACATTCTCAAGTTCACTTTACTACATAATCTAATAGGAGAGTCGTGTTGAAAAAATGAGAATGAGGAACAAAGAGATTCAATCTTTAAGGACTATGGACATCAACTAGAGTGTAGAATGAACATTTTAGTAAATAATTTATTTTATTACACGATATAGTATAGTTTATTACGTAGTCGACAATTAACATGTGCAATCAAAACATTAACACATCTTTATGCTAGAATATTAAATTGTGATGTTAGAGTGTTGTGATTTACTTGTTTGAAATAGTTGATTGAGTGGTTCAATGATGTTAGAAAGTAATTAATCATTAGTGTTTAACTTGATATACTGAAAAAGGTAAAATGATAAAATGTCTTCAAAATTAATTGAGAGAGGAAAATTATAATTACGTATTAAAAATTTCAATCTCTATCTATCTCTTCATATATATATTAAACTCAAATCAACATTATAATTATAGATAACATCTTATTTTTTCGAATAAACCAAAAAAAGGACAAAAAGACTATAACATATAATAGAAAAATTGGAAATGCAGGCACCGTCTTTTCATTAATATTAATTAATTTATATAGTAAGAAACCATGAGTTTAGTTGTTATAACAAAAAGACGACCAGTCCAACCGGAACTTTATAGTAGAGTGGGAGTTTCTTTACCAACTAACTACTCTAGTTTTGCTATATATTTTGTGGTTTATTAGAAATATTGTAATTTCTTAGTTTGGGCAAAGTGAAATTATTTTTTAAAAAATTGGTAAGATATTAATAAAATTACCCTTTTATAACATTTTACTGTTTTAAATTATTTCTTTTCAAACATTTGTTTTTCAATTTAAAAATAATAAAAATGTAATAAGAAAAGAAAGAAAAAAAATTAAACACTCTTTCTTGATATCTTTAACCTTTTCTAAAAAAGGTACACTTAATCTTCCATCTTTTTATTGGATAATTTTTCTTTATTACATCTTTCGTGAAACTACCATATATATTTTTTGGCAAAATAATATTTACGTACCTCTATAAATTTACATTTTTTTATTTTATTTGATTACATTGTGCATATTAATTTTAAATAGTTAATTTTCTCTGTTTTAGTTGATAAACTAGTTCTTTGATTTAATTGCAGTTTTGGTCCCCCAATTTTAGCTGAATTACAAAAGTAGTCTCTCGATTTTGTTTCTCTCCAGTTTTTGTCCTCAAACAGAATTTTGGTCCAAAGCTTGATGAAATTGCATTTTTTTAACCCGCACTACACCATTTATGATCACATATTTCAGTTACAATTGTTGCACCATGAAATTTTGAGGCATGGTGTGACTTAAATAAACGCAAAAAAATAAAACTTTATCAAAATTTGGACTCAAATTCTGTTTGGGAGATCAAAACTAGAAAAAAACAAAATAGAGGGATTATTTTTATGATTCAGCTAAAATAGGGAGACCAAAACTACAATAAAGGTTAAAATTTTTATATCCGTACAATCATTATTATAACTACCTATTTTAAGCAATAGTTAAGGTATTAATATGTTGAAAGTCACCAACTTAACATATAGTTAGGGTGTTAGTATGTTCATTGTTGTTAGTTTACCGCCACATCTAAACATGGGGATTGAAGAGAAGTATAAATGTGTTAATAGTAAATACTTTTTCGGGTTACAATATGAATATCAATGAACACTTTACCACCTTAACATAATGAATTTTAATAATGTATTGCACTTTCATTAAAAAAATTATGACTTAAATATAATTTTAATCGTTTATAGTTTATTTAAATAATATACGATGATAAAAAATTAAAATAATTTTGATATTTAATAATTTAAATATTTATTATTTAATATTTTTATAAGATAAAAATCATAATTTTTATAAAAAAAATTAAAAATAATTTTTTATAATTTAAAAAAATAGTTTATTATTTTAATTATTTTTTAAAATTTTATTATATTAAAAATATAGTAACAAATAAATGAAATATTTAAAATACTTTTTTGAAAAAAATTATAAACTATAATTAAAAAAAAATATTACAATTTTTTTTTTTTTAATAAAAACTACAACAATCAAAACCTATATATAAGACTAGAAATTGGAAGCGGAAGAGAATAAATTAAGAGGTGGTGATTGCTCGTCTCAGAATATAAATATAAATTAATTAAAAAATATTATTATATGTAATTCAAAATATAAATTAAATACATTAATTTTTTTAAGATAGAGAAAGTATGTTACTATATCCTTCTCCTATTGAGTTACATGTCTGGTAAGCTTACCGTTTCTTAAGAGCTACATTTAGTGCTCCACTTTTAAGCTCACAAGTACTAAACTTTATCGAATTTGTGTGTGATATAGTTATAGCTAATTATAGAGACGAAAACACGCAGGGTTTTGTTCATGTTCTTCCTTCTCTTAGCCGTTCGTAACAATATATATTCTTCTTAATTTTAGTTAACACATTTTTTTGTTGTTTGTGAAGTCTAACTTATCTCTATAATCTTTTTTTAAAAAGGTGAGAGTATTATAAATTATTTTCCAATTTTATTTTCTTTTAACGTAATTTTCCCCCCTTCAATATGTATACACTTTCTCATTCATGTCTTATCTTTTTGTTTAGGTTACGTACAACAACTAATTAATTCAAATTAATCTATCTTACTAATATTTTGTTAGAATTTGAAGTACCATCGTTAATGGAGTACACGCAATTGACTTTAATTTATTACAATTTATAATTTTTAAAAGATAATTTATATATCTTTTTAATCTCTTTTATCTTTTTTTTAAATGTGAATTTTGTGTTTTTTTTAATTAATTCACATTTTTATTTTAAGATGAGGCTTTATCTGAACATTGAATTAAATATATAACCTTCTAAAGATATAAATATTTGATAAGATTATAAGTGTTCCAACCATTCTTCGTCGTTACTTTCAGACTATTGATCTATTATAAGATATTCAAAACAAAATGAGTTACAATAATTTCAATGTTTTTTCTCACTACATTCTTTGTGCTCAAGGTCCTTAGTAGGAGACATTGACACCCTAAGTTTGCACAGATTCAACTTTTTGAATCCAATTTGTGAATCTTTTTGTATAACTCAGTTTGTTGACTGTAATTTACAAACGTAATGAATTTAAGATTTATGAACTTTTCAACATTCAAGTTGAATAGTTCATTTTTTATAGAGATTTTAATGTATTTTTTTAAAGTACAATGTAAATAGATGATCATTTAAAAAGATGAAAACTCGACAAAGGATGAGAGATTGAATTGGTATTTCCTTACGATTTGCATGTTTAAAATTTTCAATGTAAAAGATTAGGGTGATGAGAGAATAATGGTTTTTGAAAAACACTTGAGATGAGAGGAGTTTAAATAGGCAAGGGAATAGTAGATATCAAAACATTGATTTTAACGAAAGTTTTATAAGAACAAATATAAAAATGAAAACCGACGGTAAACATAACGACAACACAACACGGAGTAAGAGAACTTGTATCATCACTATTAAAGCAACTCATGAACAAGAAACTTCATAGAAACACGAATGAACCAAGAGAAACACATGGAAAAATATAGAATAGAACAAGCAGGCCAATAAGAAAAAAATTTGTAGAATACCGGACTTGATGACATACAAGGATGATTTATCAAATTTAGTCTTACTCCTATCTTACCAGATTTTGCCAATTATCTTTGAGATGTTATTCTAACTGAATGCATAATTAGCTTGGTTTTGATCATTCTTCTTTTGATGCTAACAACAAATGATGCAGTCATTTGATTTTGTGCTTTGATTTCATAGTAATGAGTGTCAGATTATTTAAGCACACAATACATTAGACACAAAGATCTTCTCCTCGAGCAAATAGAGGAATAACATTAGACCTTGCAATTAGAGGATTGCCAAATCAACACCTTTTAGATTATGATATATCTATCTAGTGAAGGAATCATATGATGATTTTCCATGAGAGAATTTTGGTCGTTTAATTGTAGGTTATACTTATTTAAAGATAATCTAGTTCAAAATCATTGTTGATATATCATCTACGAATAACATCATATTAAGATATTTGACCTATCAAGGGATTAAACTACCAGTTTACTCCTACACTATAGTCATGTTGCTTTTTCCCCTAAAGATGGATGATCAAATGGTGAAATATTTTTGTAGATAATCTTAATCTAAGATGACATCTCTCATTTGGATACGGAATTGAGATTTTATTCAAATAGTGGATTAAATTATCGAGTGTACTAAAGTATAATCTCTCTCTAAGGGGATAACTAAATGTAGCAATAGTTTGTTGTGAACTAGTATAAAATATGCGTCTCTTTTATCCTATTCTATTTCTTACTTTTTTATGATTCAACATAATTTGTTTAAATATGCTTTTAAAAGTAAGTTGAGTGTTTTAATAAAAAGTACAATTTTTAAGAAAATCAAAGTAGTTTTTAGAAATGACAAAACACAATTCAAATACTTTTTTTCTTGTGTTTTCCAGCACTATCACCATTTACCTAATAAATTGCACACATCGAAGCTGGTTTTCTACCTCGACAAATAAAACTTATCCTACTTAACTCAATTTTAGTTTCTATAAAATTTTATTTTTTAATTTAGTCCATGTAGTTTTTAGTGATCAGTGATGTCTACTCACTGATTGTCCTCAATATAATTTTAGTTTTTGTAAATTAAAAAATTAAAAGTATTATAATGATTAAAATTAGATTTAACATATATTTCATAGACAAAAAATACTATTAAGTAATATAAATTTCTTTTTTGAAGAATATTAATCCATGTAATTATTATGTTATAATCATATAATTATTGTAATGAAGGTACATGTGAAAGCTCACAATCGTTGTACCTTTTCATGTTAATTAAAGTCATGTTGTCTCTTTTTTTTCATTAAAAAAGAAATCAAGTACCTCTTCGTTCCATCTTTGCACACTCATCTGCCACTCAACACCATATATTCACTTATTTATATAGTAATTAACTTTTGAGCTCAAAAATTGAATTTGTGTGTGATATAGTTATAACTAGTCATGGAGAGGAAACCACTTGGGGTTTTGTTCACGCTCTTC
>NC_021165.2:6317022-6336658 GCF_000331145.2 Cicer arietinum | reverse complement strand
TTCCTTCTCTCAGCTGCGGGTAACATGATATAATTAATTAGGAAATTATAACGTGTACTTCTACATTTATACTTCTTACATCTATATTTTATACAAATTACTTATTTTATTATTTTTATTTTTCTAAAAATATATTATTTTGCACCTTACAAAATTCAACTTGAGTTTTAAAAAAGAAATTCTTAAAAAAAAAGTTTTTCAAAATACTTGTATTTCAAAAAAATTGACTTTTATATACCAAAAAACTTTTTTTTTATGTTTTCTTGTACACCAGATTTAAATTTTCTAAAACACATATACCACAAAATTTTAAAAAAAAATTCTAGAACATAAATTTTTCTACAAAATTCAAACTTTATGTTTTGAAAAACTTTTTATATGTGTTTCTCAAACATATTTATTTTCTGAATTTTTTTCTTCAAATTTTTCGAAACACAATAATACATACCAAAAAAAGATAAAATTTAACCTTCTTCTTTTTTTAAAAAAGTATTTTTTTCTATAAAAATAAAGTAAAATTATATTTTTTATTAATATGTGAAGTAGGAGTATAAATTTAAGTGTATGAAGTAAAATCTTCTATAAATATATAGAGTTTACTAGTTTACATCGAACTCTCTTTATGAAGGTATAAATTAATAACCTACATTTTGCTTTTGACTAAAATATCTAACTATTGTTTAAAAAATTACGTAAATGAATGAGTATTGATATAATTTATCCTTTTTACTTAATTTATTTTTTCTTTTTAATATTAATTAATGTTTGTGTTTCTTTATTCATATTTAATATTTTAACTATCTTATTAATTATTTATTTGAAAAATTAAAAATAATTTTATTTTACTGAATTTCAATTTTTACTAAACACACTTTGTGAAAAACATTTAAGTCAATTAATGATACTATGGTTGTTTTTGGATTGTATAAATAAAAATTATGATGATAATTTTTTTTAACTGTTCTATCAAACAAAAAATGAAATGAAAATAATTTATCACAAAATATATGTAGTCCCTTGCTAGTTAATATGGTAGAAGCTCTCATATGTAGATATTTTTAAATTGGTTTTATCTTATTTTATACTCTTTTATGGTACTTTATAAAAAATATAATCATGTCAAACTATTGACTCTCTTTTAGATCACGAAGGATCTATATATTATTACATTAAACTCCACATCTTTATTTAAAATTATAAATCATTAGATACATGAATTCTTTTACCTATAAAGTACTCAACCTCCATCTCACCACAATTTGTTTTATAGAGACAAAACTATATTAATGAGGTAGCCTTGACTACCCCATAAAATATATATGTATATATATATATTTAATCATCCTACTAATATATACTTAGTAACTCCAAATAAATTTATTGACAAAAACTTGATAGAAAAATGAAAGTTAAAAAAATAATCACTTAATTTATGAAATTATATGTCTTGTTTTGACATTATCAGTCTCTACATCAACTATAAAATTAATACTTTTAGCGATAAAAATAGTCAACACAAGACTTAAAAATAAAATGAATAATAAATTTCTAACAAATAGTTTTATTGTTTACATTAAAAATATATTGTAGTCAATTTATTATTTGTATTTAATTATAAATGAATTTGACTTCTAAAAATGTCGTCAGACTATATATACTATATTAAATAATTATTTTATTCTTTTTATTGTTGTTTTAATTTACATTTTATTTAAATAAAAATTATTTTATTTTTTCCATTTGTTAAGCTTAATTTATATTTGGCTAAATCGTAAAAATTATGTCAGCATTGCCATAGGTTATATATATATATTTCAGTAGTAGTTATGTGTTTGAAAATTTAGTCACTTAATGATAACCTTACTAATTATTTAATGAATTTATACATATTTGTATTATGTGGTATAATTAACAGGTGTTGTGGTTAAGATAGGAGGGAGGCGAATGTGTTTGTTCAAGAGTGAGAGATACACAGGTCTTTGCGTGATTGACTACTTATGTAAATCTGTATGCAAGACAGAATTCTCCCTCGATGGCAAATGTGGAGGAAGCTTTGGCTTCACATGTTATTGCCTTGATTTTTGTTGAAAAGCATGCAGCTTCTAACCAATCAACCACAAATTAATAAATGGCAGTTACTCGTCATTCTACCTTACTAGTGTTATTAACCACAAACATATGCAAATAGCCTTTTATTTTACTATATAATATGAATAATATTTCAGTGATGTAATATTACATCGTTCCATAAAGTATTAATGAATTCAAATTATATAAATACATTAATTGTTAGATTAAAGTTTTATATCATATAGATCATTCGTTGTATAATTTATAGAATTAGTTTCCTTCGTACTCATGAATAAAATGGTTCATTTGAAAGAAAACATATACACATCATTGAAGTTGGTCTGATCTCATATTTACATGACACAACCTTCATGGTTATGTACAAAGTGATGCAACTCTTGTTTGCAAGTTAACCAAATCCTTTTATGACCTCAACCAAGCCCCCGAGTTTGGTATCAAAATCTCCATCAATTCCTGTTGTCCCTTTATTTATCAAAATCACACATCAAGTCACTTTATTGGTCCTGGTGTATGCAAATGGTGTTATTATCACTGGTTCCTCCCAATAAGCCATTCAAAACCTCATTCAGATTCTTCACTTAAAATATAGGTAGAATACAGTATGTGAGAATCACAAAACCATTTGCATATTTAGTCAACAAAGTTTGTAATAGAGACATGCACCTCAAGACTCACATTGGCAGGCAACTAAAAGATTCATACCCTAACTTCACGACACCACTACCTATGGTCTCCACTTCAGTCCTAGCAACAACCTTGATATTACTACCTTGGTTATCAAATAAACAAGTTGTTGTCTCTACATTAAGCATAGAAGCAGAGTACAAGAGCCTAGCTGCGAGTGAAAAACTGATATTTATTGCGAGAAACGAGAACTATTAATAATAACTGTTGGGTTTAATTAATACATGAGATTAAATTACTAACTAAAGATGTTATGTGATTGTATCTCCCCTCAATAACTCTTTGATACTACATGTTATAATATCTCTAAATTTATTCTTTTCATTTTCGTAATAACTCGAATTAAAAACTCTTTAATCAAGATATTATTTCTATCTTTTTTTTACTCAAGGATATTTTTTTTATTAAACCTGCACTTTTATTATTTGTTACAATATTATCGTAACTTCCATATTTCAATCCTAATTATTATAATATTTTATTGGCTCAAATTTCACAAATTTCAAATTTCAGTCATTGTAATTTAACTATTAAAAATATTATTTAGAGTTTATATAATCTAATAACTTATTTTTTTATTTAAGCATTCTTAATTTAGAATCAACTATTATAAACAATTTTGTTAATAAATTTATTAATTTATTTATTGTAATAAAATTGTGGATGTGGCTAATTTGAATTATGATATTCAAAATTCGATTTTTACAAGTTCTATATTTAATTTAAAAAATTATTTTCAAGGGATTTTTTGAAAATATAAAACTTTTTAAGAGTAGTTTTTATTTTGATAAACAATGATTGAAGAGTATTTCTATTTTATTTTGATAATCAATAAAAACTCAGGTTTAATAAAATTAAAATTCTTGAGACAAAAAAATATATAAATAAAAATAAATTCCTTAAATAATTCTATCTCGTAACTACTGGAAGGAGTTTTATTTTTTGGATACAGCATTAAAGAGTTTTTAATTCAAATTATTACAAAAATAAAAATAAAATAAATTTAGAGATATTATAGCATATAATATCCAAGAATTATTGGATAGGGATACATTCACATAACATCTTTAGTGAGTAATTTAATCTTATACGTTAATTAAATTCAATGATTATTATTAATAGTTCTCATTTCTAAAAAAATTTGGTATCTAAATTTTTCTTCAATTTTTTAATGTATACAAGAAATTTTGTTTATCAATTTTTCATAACGTAATTATTTTTCTTTGTCTTCTTGTATGTACCAATTTCTTCTTCTTTATCTCTTTGTTTATAAATTTCTTTTTCTAGCAGAACGTATAAAGCTTTTTCAATAACTTTTATATCTATCAAAACTTTTCTTTTTAAAATTTTGAATATCTTTTTTTTTTCTTTTTCTGCTTTCTCTATATACATTCGTATATAAAAAAAATTTATATTTGAATTTTACGATATTGATATAGGTATTAATTTTTCTTTTATTATTTAAAATTGATATAGGTATTGAAATGGTAAATATTATTTAAAATTTATTTTTTTCATTATAAGTCTTGAATTCGAATTCGAAATATGATATTTAACTTAACAATATCGATATTTTTTCAATTGAAATAAATTTCCCTTAATATATCCTTGTTTTAAAATATTTCTTTTCTAATATGTGCTTTTAAATTTAAAAATACTAAAAATATGATAAGAAAAGAGACATAGAAATAAACATTTTTAATATTTTTATATATGTACAATCAATTATAATGACTTACTTTAAGTTATAATTAGGACTATATATGTTCAAAGTCACCAACTTAACATATAGTTAGGGTGTTAATATGTTCATTTATGGTAATTTACTTTCACATTTAAATGAGTTTTTTAAAGTAAAAAATTATAGTATAAAAATATCACATAGTATAAATGATATTTCAATTATGTTGACATTCTAAAAATACATTCTATCATTTATGATACCCTAATAAATTTTTAAATAAAAATAATATACAAAAAAATTGGAAACCATATCAAAACTCAAGGAAAGAAGGATAGATAACACTGCTTTCTTAAAAACTTTACCAAGAAAACTCAAAAAAGAAAATCAATTTGTAAGATGAGATTATCAATCTACTCATATAATATTCTCGATTTATTATTATCGTCCTAATTAACAATAATTCATTGACCGTGAAAACTTTAAGAATATTGTTTTAATGTTTAATATGGTCTCATTATCAAGTCACATTTGATGTTTTGTTAAACGAACTATCTATTATAAGGGTCTTATCATGTTACATAGTAAGTACCGTAATAAATGATGTCTTGAACATATATCAAAATATGAGATATATGATTTAAATCTATGAAACAAATCAAAATAGGTTGGTGCTAGGGCTTATACCAATATTTTGAACCATCCCTGAAGAGGTTTAGTCCAACTCACAACTTCTTCCTAACTAGATGAATGACGATGATATTTCTATCAAAGTCAACGAAGGACTTTCTCAATGGATTACGCGTTATTGAAAGTCTTATAAAATAAAGTTTTTTCTAGTGAAGAAGATAGTGAAAAACCCAAGGCTATTATCATCCTTCTAAATATCGTTCACACTCACAATGAAGAAAGTACTCCATTAAGATTGAGATCAACCAATATCCTTCTTAGATAAATTCTAATCCAAGCAAATATATAGTATCAGAATTAAAAAAAAAAAAACTTACTCCAAAGATTTGGGCTAGTGAGATCATTACAAGAAACTTTAATTTCATCACAATCTCTTAACATATGCATACCAGTTTCTAGACAATTTAGCTACACAAGCAAAGATTATCACTAAAAATCTCTCTAGAGCATCTTTTGTCATTGGTAAGAAATTTATTATGATTAGGCCCCTTCCAACTCTAAATATTATAAAAAATGAAATTAGACGAAAATGAAATTAGACGAAAATGTAATATTTTGCAGAAAATAAATGAGCTCG
The DNA here is from genome assembly GCF_000331145.2 of Cicer arietinum. Lineage (NCBI taxonomy): Eukaryota > Viridiplantae > Streptophyta > Magnoliopsida > Fabales > Fabaceae > Cicer > Cicer arietinum. The sequence continues at coordinate 6,330,935 of NC_021165.2, read as the reverse complement.
TAAGCACTTTACAAGATAAATTAATTTCTTACCTATTGCTTTTTCTGTTCACAAAGTTTTATATTGTAATGAGAAAGAACCATTCCTTTTATTAATTATATATATATATATATATAAAATTATACAATTAGCAAAATGTGTAAAAAGGTAAAGTGCTAAAGCAAAGGTATGCTTAAGAACGCTTCCTCTGCATAAAATTTGAGTTTTTATAGAGAAATATGGTTATGGAAACACTCTTTTTCTTCACTTTTTGGGCAAGTTTCACTTAATTAATTGTGTAAAAATAAATAAATATCTTTGAAATGTAATGATATAAAGTTATTAGTGAGACTCGCTTAACAATTTTTTTTTTTTTTTTTGAGATATGGGAAATGTGATAAAGAAACATTTTTTAAACAATTAAAAAGTAAATAAAATCTTAAGATGTATGTATTTAATATTTTGAAATTTTAAAAGGTAGTATTTTTTTTAATTTCTTAATAAGTATTCTTAAAATACTTATTAACAATAGAGTCGTCAATTAAGTCACAAAATCTAAAGTGTCTCTTAAAAAATCTCTATTAAGCCTCTTAATATTAGGGCTCCTATTGAAATAATTTTTTAAAAGTTCCGACCTATTATTTTTTGTGAGCTCCAATAAGGGGCTCATGGGCCCAATTTTTTTTATTCTATAATTTTTATTTGATAAATTTTTGAAATTTATTTTTCTCAGATATAATTCTTAAATAATTTTTTTTCCAATAAAATTTTTGAGAAAAATAAAAAATTTCGAGAAAAAAAGTAAAATCATTTTGTAAATCATTTTTCATTGAAAAGTTGGATTTCATACCCTACAATTAGACTTGTACCCCTCATTTATAACTTGTATAATTTAATTTACTAAAATACCCTTAAGTGTATAGTAAAAATTAAAACAAATTCAGATATCTTGATTATACCCTCACATTATCAAATTTCCTAAAACTATGTTTTTTGTTTCTTTCTAAACTTCTCTAACCTTGACATTTTTAGTAGTTATATTTTAATACTAAAAGTTTCAAAAATAAATTTCCCATGAGTTATTTTCCACTGGAAATTTTCGGTATTTATTTTCAACCCAAAATTTTATTTTTGAAATTTTATATATTGAAAATAACTACCGGAAATTTCATTCATAATGATTATGAAAGAAATTTTTGGGTCAATTTTTTTATTCTTTTCATATTTTTCATTCATTTATTTTTCAGTGGGGACTAGAGCAGCGAAAAACACTGTTGAACATTCTCGAGTTCAACCTCCTACACAATCTGATAGGAGATCCATTATTGAAAAAAACGAGAAAGGGGAACAAAAAAATATAACAAGAGGACGATTATTATTTTTAGTCTAAGTTTGAGCAGAAGGAGTAACATAATCCAACATTTGAAGATCATACACAACATGAGCAAGAGGAGCAGCAGGATTACATGCATCAACATCAACAGTTTGACCAACATCTATTTTCTAGAGGTTTTCTCTCTCGATATTTTCGTCCTTAAAGACTAAGAACAACAACTAGAATATGTAATGAACATGTTAGTAAATATTTTATTTTGTTACATTGTATATGCAGTTTAATATATTTATAGTATAGTTTATTACATGATCGATAATTAAATTAACACAAGTCTCAATTTTTTTTTATGCTAGAATATTGAATCGTGATGTTAGAGTGTTCTAATTTACTTGTTTGAAATAGTTAATTTATTAATCCACTAATGTTAGAAACTAATTATTAGTGTTTAAATTGATGGTACTGAAAAAAGTAAAACGATAAAATATTTCCAAGACTAATTGAGAGATAGAAGAAAAACTGGAATTACATATTGAAAATTACAATTTTTTGAGAAGTTATTAACTATTAGAAATTTTGTGTCTTGGAATTTTTGGAACACAAATTACACCACCATAAATTTTGATACAATATCTCGGTAGTATTAATTTGGATACCGAATTTTTGAAAGAAAAAAATTTAAATATCTAAAATTTTGGTGAGGGATCTAATTTTGAAACAATTTTTTTTTTATTTTAAAATGAATGAAAATGAGATAAATAGAATTGAATTTTATACATATTTAAAGGATACAAGTCAAATTATAGTATACAAAATCCAATTTTCTCTATATTTTTCTAAGTAGGCCTGAGACTGATATTGGGTTATTTCACAAGCGTTTTAGTTTGGGCCTATGAACATTACATGGTTCAAATAAGTTCTGTTTTCCCTTTTCTTTTTATTCATCTTTCTAAAATTCTCTCACACAAACATATATAATTCTCTCAGACACAATCTTTTCCGTAGTTTTAGTCATCAGTGAAATTTACTCATTGATGTCCTCAATTATTTTAGTCTTTGTAAATTAAAAATTCAGAACTGTTATAAGAACTAAAATTGAATTTAACATATGGACAAAAACACTATTAATTAATGTTATATATTTTTTTAGAAGAATATGAATCATGTAATTGCTCACAATCGTTGTACCTTTTCATGTTAATTAAAGTCATGCTATCTCTTTTTTTCTTTAAAAAAGAAATCGTGTTATACCTCTTCATTTCATCTTTGCACACTCATCTGCCATTCGACACCATATATTCACCTATTTATATAGTATTTCACCTTTGATCTCAAAAATTGAACTTGTGTGTGATATAGTTATAATTAGTCATGGAGAGGAAATCACTTGGGTTTTGTCTGCGCTCTTCCTTCTCTCAGCAGCAGGTAACATAATATAAAGGTTAAATTACATCCGTAGTCCCTTAACTTAATTTCAAGTAACGTTTTAGTTTTTTATCTTTTTTTTTTCCGACTTAGTCTTTTATTTTAATTTTAAATGACAATTTGATATTTTATGTTTTAAAATTTCAACAACGTTATCCTTTTTTAAACAAAAATTCAAAAAAAAATTCAATCAAAACTCATAAAATTAATTATATTCTTCAATATAATACAAATTTCATCAAATCCGTAACGCAAATCTTCAAATAAACTCATATTTTCATACTTTGTTTGATATTATTAGGAATAAAAGACTAAATCGAGAGAAAAAAAAGATAAGAGACTAAAACGTTACCTGAAATTAAGTTAAGGGACCACGAATGTAATTTAGCCTAATATAAATATAGAAATTATAATATGTATTTTTACATTTTTACTTCTATATTTATATTTTATACAAATTATTTATTTTTCAAAAAATTTATTGTTTTGCCCCATACAAAATTTAATTTGAGCTTCACAAAAAATTTCTTTAAAAATAAGTTTTCTAAAACACCTTTGTTTCAAAAAATTTGAACTTTGTGTAATGAAATTTTTTTTTTCTTCATGTTTTCTAGTATACGGAATTCAAATTTTCTAAAACACGTATGTATACCGCAAAGCTTGAAAAAAGTTTCTAGAACACAAATTTTTCTAAAAAATTCAAACTTTGTATTTCAAAAAACTTTTTATACATTTCTCGAACATATTTGTGTTCTGAATTTTTTTCTTCAAATTTTTCGAAACACAAAGATATATACCAAAAAATATAAAATTTAACCTTCTTTTATAAAAAAAAAAATATAATTTTTTCTTTAAAATTAAAATCATATTTTTATTAAAATGTGAGGTACGAGTATAAATTTAGGTTTATCAAGTAAAATCTTCTATAAATATATAGAGTTTACTAATTTACATCCAACTCTCTTTATGATGGTATAAATTAATAACCTACATTTTTTGCTTTTGACTAAAATATCTAATTATTTTTAAAAAATAACGTAGATGAATGAGTATTGATATAATTTGTGCTTTTCATTTTATTTATTTTTTGTCTTTAATATTAATGTTTGTGTTTCTTTATTCATATTTAATACTTTAATTATCTTATTAATTATTTATTCAAAATAATTAAAATAATTTTATTTTACTGAATTTCAATTTTTACTTAATACACTTTGAGTAAAACATTTAAGTTAATTAATGAAACTATGGTTGTTTTTGGAATGTATAAATAAAAGTTATGATCATAATTCTTTTAACTGTTCTATCAACCAAAAAAGAAATGAATATATAGTCCCTTGCTAGTTAATATGGTAGAAGCTCTCATATGTAGATATTTTTAAATTTGATTTATCTCATTTTATATTCTTTTATGGTATTTTTAAAAAAAATTATCATGTTCAACTAATAGCTATAATATCTCTCTTAGATCATGAAGGGTCTATATATTATTACATTAGGGCATTCAACTCCACATATTTATCTAAAAATTTTAAAAGTTAAATATATTAGTTTTTTTACTTATAAAGTACTAAGGCTTCATCTCACACTTGGCTACCTCATAATATATATATATATATATATATATATAAAAGGATCATAAATATAAAAGTAAACATAAATATTCAATTTATGTATATTTTTATATTTAATCATCTTAATAATACATATTTAGTCACTCCAAATAAATTTATTGATAAAAACTTGATAGAAAAATTAAAGTAAAAATATTATCACTTAATTTATGGAATTATATGTCTTGTTTTAACATTACATATCAACTACAATATTGATACTTTTAGCGATCAAAATTGTCAAGAGAAATCTTAAAAATAAAATGAACGACAAATTTGTAACAAATTGTTTTATTGTTTACATTAAAAATACATTGCTAGTCAATTTATTCTATATATTTAATTATAAATGAATTTCACTTCAAAAAGTATCGCCTGACTATATATACTATACTACAAAACCATTATTGTTGCTTTAATTTACATTTTACTTAAACAATAAATTATTGTATTTTTTTTCATTTGTTAAGCTTAATTTATATTTGGCTACATCGTAAAAATTATGTTAGCATTGCCATAGGTTTTTTTTCTTCTCAATATGGATTGGTTATATATATATAAAATTTTCAGTAGTAGTTATGTGTTTGAAAATTTAGCCACTTAATGATAACCTTACTAATTATGTAATGAATATACATACTTGTATTATGTGGTATAATTAACAGGTGTTGTGGTTAAGATAGGAGGGAGTCGAATGTGCTTGTTCAAGAGTGAGAGATTCACAGGTCTTTGCCTGAATGACTACTTATGTAAATCTGTATGCAAGACAGAATTTTCCCTCGATGGCAAATGTGGAGGAGGCCTTCACTTCACATGTTTTTGCCTTGATTTTTGTTGAAAAGCATGCAACTTCTAACCAATCATAAATGACACTTACTCGTGATTCTACTTGACTGGTGCTATTAACCACAAGCATATGCAAATGGTCTTTTATTATACTATATGGTCTGGATCACATTTCAGCGATATAATTTGAGTCCAGTATTGGTGGCCTCTGGCCTTATTCTTCATTTCAAATCCAGGCACTTTAAATTGGATCTCTAAGACGCATTCAAATTTGCAAAGGGGTATAAAGGATATCAGACATTTTGTTCAAAGCCCAATAATATAGATGACCCAACTTGTATCAAATAGTTCTTTTTTGTTAATTATAGAGTATAAGTTGTAGTTTTTTGTTGGAAAAAGTGTAGGAGAGGTGTGGAGTTGGGGTGATTGTAAATGTAAACTCAAATCAACATCATAATTATAGATAACAACACAATATTTCCAAAATTCAATTATGAATTTAGTAATATATATATATATATATATATATAATTAAAAAAAATAGATACACAGTACTGTCTTTTCATTAATATAAAAAGAGATGATTAATTTAATTGTTCAACAAGAATAAAAGACAATCAGTTTAGGTAAAATACACACTCTAAATTTAGAATTTTTTTTCTCCTACTCCATCGTTCTCTAGATTGATCAATTCAAAATTGTATTTTGAAAAAAAACACATACAAAATGATTAATTTAGAGACTTTTGAGAATACAAGTGATGAGAGAAGAAGTTACCTTAAATTTATGAATTTTTACTTTTCACCCTCCACTTAAACGTTTCACCCAATGCACTTAAAAAAAACTATTTTACTCTTTTTATTATATAAAAAAAGTTAACTTTTATTTTTCCTTTTTGCTCCCACATTTTAGACATTTGAAACTCTAACAAAAATTATTTTGAAATTTTGGTTGATTATCAAAATACAAAGTGAATTTATTTTCGAAAGTTTGATTTAATTTGAAATTTTCAAAATATAATTTATTATATTTCTAAAATATTTTTAAAGTTTTCACCTTTAACAAAAGGTTTGAAATAAATATCTCCGAACTTTTAAATTTTCAAAACAAAATTTTTTTGAAAATTTTGAAACGTAATTTACATTTCGGAACCTTCGATAAGACGAAAGTTTCAAAATTGTTTAATTTTACTCAAATTTTTGAAACTCCTATTCTGGAAGATTCAATTTGATCGAAACTTTTAAAAAATTTAGAATTTTTTTATTTTGAAAGTGTTGTATTGTTCGAAATTATTTTGAAAAACTGAAAATTATATTTTAGATGTACCAAATTTATCAAGAGGTTTGAAAACAACTTACTTGTTTGTTTCAAAGTTTCAAAAATACTAGAAAATTTACCAAAGTTTCAAAAGTGTGAGTGAAAAATTAGAAGAAAAAAATTTCAATTTTTTATATACATTTAAGAGAGTAAAATAATCATTTTAAAAATATTAAAAGATGGGAGATATAAATGTGGAATGCGAAGTAAAAGACTCTAAATTAATACATTAAAATTTTAAGCCCAAAAAATTAACTATGAGCCCAATCGAGGACATGCTTTATGCTTATTCCCACCCAAGTTGACTATGAACCCAGCAGTTGCCATCTGTGTTTGCTAGACAATTGAATTTCATTATCTACGATTTTATCTCAAATTTTATATATTTTGCTATTTTTTATGTGAACTTTGTAAAACAATTTTGTAGATAATACAAAAGTTTTAAAAAAATGGAATTATTTTTTTCCCCAAAATTTCTAATATATATATTAAAAAAAAATTCAAAATTTTTGGTATCTAATTTTTTTTCTTCTATTTTTTTAATGTATACAATAAAGTTTGTTTATAAATTTTTCAGAATGTAAACTTTTTTCTTTGTCTTCTTGTATGTACCAAATTTTTTTCTAACATATAAAGCTTTTCTATAACTTTTATATCTATCAAAACTTTTCTTTTTGAAATTTTGAATATATATTTTTTTTTCTGCTCTCTATATATACATATATATGCTTATAAAAAAATTGATAATTGAATTTTACGATATTAATATATGCATTAAATTACTTTTATCTATAAATGAGATGATAAATATTACTTGAAATTTTTTTATACAATTGGAATGTCTCGAATTTGAACTCGAAATATGATATCTAACTTAACAATATCGACATTTTATCAATTGAACTGAAATTTACAAAATTCTATAAATAAAGTTCTATTTACCCAAAAAATAAGTAAAATTCTGAACTAAGTGTTATTTTTTAGAATCATATTTCTTATTTTGATTTATTTTTTGAAATGAGTAAAATATTGATATAAATTCCTCTTTAAATATATCCCTGTTTTAAAATATTTCTTTTCTAACATGTGCTTTTAAATTTAAAAATAATAAAAATGTAATAAGAAAAGAGACACAGAAATAAACATTTTTAATATTTTTATATCTGTACAATCAATTATAATGATTTATTTTAAGTTATAATTAGGAGTGTATATGTTCAAAGTCACCAACTTAACATATAGTTAGGTGTTAATATGTTCATTTATGGTAATTCACTTTCACATTTAAATGAGTTTTTTTAAAGCAAAAAATTAGAGTATAAAAGTATCATATAGTACAAATGATATTTCAATTATATTGAGATTCTAAAAATACAACCTATCATTTATGATACTCTAATAAATTTTTAAATAAAAATAATATATGAAAAAATTGGAGATCACATCAAAACTTAAGGAAACAAGTATAGACAACATTGCTTCTTTGAAAACTTTATCCAAAAAATTTCAAAGAAAGAAATCTAATTTGTGAGATGTGATTATCAATCTACTTACATAATATTTTAGATGTATTATTGTCGTCTTAATTAACAATGTGTAAAGTGCTAAAGCAAAGGTATGCTTAAAAACGCTTGCCCTAAAAAACACAATTTCAAATAAGCCCCTACATTGTAGAACATAAAATTTGAGTTTTTATAGAGAAATATGTTTATGGAAACACTCTTTTTCTTCACTTTTTGGCACGTCTCACTTAATTAACTGTATTAAAATAAATTGATATTATTGAAATGCAATGATATAAAGTTATTAGTGAGACTCGCTTAATAATTTATTTTATTTTTTTGAGATATTGAATTGTAGAAATGTTATTTATTAAGATTTAGGGAAATGTGATAAATTGCCTTAAAAACACTTGTCAAACAATTAAAAAAGAAATAAAATCTTAAGATGTATGTATTTAATATTTTGAAATTTTAAAAGGTAGTACTTTTTAAATATTTTTTTTTTTATTTTTTAATTTCAAAATAAGTATCCTTAAAATACATATTAATAATAGAGTCGTCAATTAAGCAACAAAGTCTAAAGCGCCTCTTAAAAAATATCTATTAATCCCCTTTGCCTCCTATCGAAATAATTTTTTAAAGTTCTGATCCATTATTTCATTATTTTTTGTGAGCCTAAATGAGAGGCACATGGGCCCAAATTTTTGTTAATCTATAACTTTTTCTTGATAAATTTTTGAAATTTATTTTTCTTAGAAATAATTTTTAAATAAATTTTGTATCAAAAAGTTGTGAGAAAAATAAAAAATTTTGAGAAAAAAATAAAATAATTTTGCATATCTTTTTTCATTGAAAATTGGATTGTGTACCCTACAATTAGACTTGTACCCCTCATTTATAATTTTATCTTTTAATTTTCTAAAATACCCTTAATTGTATAGTAAACATTAAAACAAATTCAGATCTCTTGATTATACCCTCACATTACCAAATTTCTGAAAAAATAAATTTTTTTCTCTAAACTTCTCTAACCTTGATATATTCAGTAGTTATATTTCAATACCGAAAACATCGAAATAAAATTCCTAGGAGTTATTTTCAATTAGAAATTTCTGGTAGTTGTTATCAACCGGAATTTTTATTTTTAAAATTTTTTATATCAAAAATAACTACCGGAAATTTCATTCCTAATGATTATGAAAGAAACTTTTGGGTCAGTTTTTTTATTCTTTTCATTTTTCAATTTTTTTTTTGTTTATATTTTTTTCATTCAATTCTTTTTCAGTGAGGATTAGATGAGCGAAAAATACTGTTTGACATTCTTGAGTTCAACCTCCTACACAATCTGATAGGAGAACCACTGTTAAAAAAAGAGAAAAAGGAATGAAGAGATACAAGAAAAGGATGATTATTATATTTAGTCTAAGTTTGAGCAAGAGGAGTAGAATAATCCTACATTTGAGGATCATAGACAACATGAGCATGAGGAGCAGCAGGATTACATGCATCAACATCAACAGTTCAACCAACATCTATTTTCTGGAGGGTTTTTTCGATATTTCCGTCCTTAAGGACTATGAACAACAACTAGTGTGTAATGAACATGTTAGTAAATAGTTTATTTTGTTACATAGTATAACCTAGTAGCTGCAGTTTAATATATTTATAGTATAATTTATTAGAGGGTTGATAATTAACCTATATAATTAGAAAATTAACACATAGCCCCAATTTTTTTTTTTATATTCTAGAATATTGAATAATGATGTTAGAAACTAATTATTAGTGTTTAATTTGATGGTATTGAAAAAAGTAAAACGATAAAATATTTCTAAGACTAATTGAGAGACAGAAGAAAAACTGGAATTACGTACTGAAAATTTCAAACTTTGAAATCTTTGGCATAATAAAATTAACTATCGAAAATTTTGAAACATAATTTTATGAAAAGTTATTAACTATTAAAAATTGTGTCCTGAATTTTTAGAACACAAATTATACCACTAGAAATTTTAATACAATATCTCAGTAGTATTAATTAGGATACAAAAGTTTGGGGGAAAAGAAATCAAGTACCTAAAATTTTGGTGAGGAATACGATTTTGGAACAAATTTTTTTTCTTTAAATGAATGAAAATGAGATAAATAAAATTGAATTTTATACATATTTAAAGGATACAAGTCAAATTATAGTATACAAAATCTATTTTTCTCTATATTTTGCTAAGTAGGCTTGAGTTGGGTTGTTTCACAAGTGTTTTAGTTTGGGCCTATCAACCTAACATGGTTCAAATGAGTTATGTTTTCCCTTTCATTTTATTTTTCATCTTTCGAAAATACTTTCTCACACAAACATATATAATTCTCTCTAACACACACAGTTTATATATATATATATATATATATATATATATATATATATATATATATATATATTTAATGCCTTTTATTCTTTTTTTTTTAGAACCGTGAAATTCAAGTTTTTCAATTAATGCACATTTTTATTGTTAGATGAGGTTTTCTTTGAAAATTGAATTAAATATAGAATCTTTTAAAAATATTAATATTTAATAAGATCAAAATTTGTGTTTTTTAATTAATGGACATTTTTATTTTAAGATGAGGTTTTATCTGAACATTGAATTAAATAAATATTTGATAAGACTATAAGTGTTTCAACCCTTTTTCGTTATTACTTTCAGACTATTGATCCATTACAAGAGATTCAAAACAAAATGAGGTACAAGCATTTTAATACTTTTTCTTACTACCTTTTTGTGCTCATGGTCCTTAGTAGGAGACATTGAAATCCTAAGTTTGCATAGAATCAACTTTGGAACGCTTTTTGTGAATCTCCTTGTATAACTCATCTTGTTGACTGTAGTTTATAGATATAATGAATTTAAGATTTATGAATTTTTCAATATTGAAGTTGAATAGTTCATTTTTTTTATAGAGATCTTAAAATATTTATAAGAGTACAATGTAAATAGATGATCATTTAAAAAAATGAAGACTCGATAGAGGATGAGAGTTTGAACTAGTATTTCCTAACGAGTTGCATGTTTAAAAACTTTCGATGTAAAAGATTGTGGTGATGATAGAGGAATGGTTTTTGAAAAATACGTGAGATGGGAGGAGTTTAGATAAACAAAACATTGATTTTAACGAAAGTTTTCTAAGAACAAATATCAAAAAGAAAACAGACGATAAACACAAGGACAAAATAACACAGAGTAAAACAAATGATATATATCATCACTATTAAAGCAACACATGAAAAAGAAAAAACCTCATAGAAACACAGATAAACCAAGAGAAACACACAAAAGGAAATAAAATATAACTATTCCCTGGCCAAACAAAGACAAAAAAAATACGTAGAAAAACATAAAAATATAGAATAGAACAAAAAGTACAATAAGAAAAAAAAATTGAAAAAAATTGTAGAGTACCAAACTTGATGACAAACAAGGATGATTTATCAAATTTAGCCTTACTCCTATCTTATCAGATTTTTCAATTTCTCTTTTCTGATGATCTTCTACCTAAATGTAGAATTAGCTTGGTTTTGATCATTCTTTCTTCTGATGCTAACAACAATTGATGCAACCCTTTGATTTTGTGCTTTGATTTCATAGTAAAAAGGTACCCATCTCTTGAGAGTTGTTGATTGAGACTCATTGAGGTAAATGTACAACTCTAATCCTAGTATGAATTCATAGAAAAATGTAGTTTTGTTTAAAAATCTTATTTTTGTGCTTAGGGTATATTTAAACGATTTTTAGGGTTTCCTAGAGTTAGCTAAACTTTAGAATAATTTTTCTAAAGTCTTGGAAATATTTTTTAATACAGATTTGTCAGTTGAGACCCTGCCGGCTACTCTGAGAGTTGTTGAAGAGCAAACTTAGACGATTCTCCATAGCTGTGAGTTGACGACGATCATCGTCATATATTTTTATAATGCTATTATTATTATTTTGTTGTTTTCTATATTAAAGTATTTATTGAAAAATTTGGGGAACACAACCTTTGAATTTTATCTCGATTTCGTCAATTATTTAATTTAACGGTCATTGTTATATAATATGTTATTAATTTGATTTACGTATGAGTTAAAGTATTTAAATCTTGAATTGTTATGCGATTGAATATGTTTTTTCATGAATTATGATGAAATGATTTTAAATGCGCGTTTTGGGAAATCGGTGTTATTGTTATTAAATCGTTAACTGCGTTAGGTGCACCTAGTTACCTCGTGTTGATTAGGGAAAGTTATCCGTTAGATGGAGCCGCCCCTATGAGAAATGTCATCCGTAGGAGGAGAGAGCTATCAACGCGATGTAAGCTCCCTAATTGATACGTGATGTTGCGTTGCGGGATTGAGAGGAGAGGATCATCCGTTAGATGAAGCCGCCCCTAAGGGAAAGGTCACCCTTAGGAGGAAAGGGCTATCAATGAGATAAAGCCGCCTCTTGGTTCTAAAAATTTGTATTGTTACTTTTTTTATTTTTATGATGATTTTAAGGTTGTTCATTTTGATTTCGTTTCGATATTAACTGGAGTTTTTTTTATATTTTTGTCAAGCGATTAAATTATAAGTTTTAACGACTATATATGTGTATATATTTAAATTTAGAATTTTTCGAGACTTTTAAGTAATATTGTGTAACATAATTCCCGCCCGATTGTAAAACAGTTATTCGTGCCTTTTTGTGTTTCCCTTATAATTGATGGTGGTTGTTGTCTCCTTACTAAGTCTTTGTGACTTACCCCTTTATGTTGCTTATTTTTTCAGATTCGCAGACAGCTGAGTAGAAATCTGTTATTTGATTCAAGTCTCAACATATTTCTTTTTGGTAGGTCTCTTTGATCGATGACCATTTTTTTGTAACGTCTGTTGAGTCTATGTCAATTGCAGCTATTTTAGAGTCTATAAGTTTTTTTTGGAAAGTGTATTACACAATTAGATTATGTTATTTGAATTGTGACTGAATTGAGAATTTAACAGGGATTTTATAAATTTGGAAATGTTGAATTTACAGAGGATACTCTGTCGAAATTTCGAGTAAAAAGTATATATATATATATATATATATATATATATATATATATATATTTTGAAATGGTTAGAGAACGGTTTAGTTGTTAATTGATAAGTTAATTGATAGGCTTGCCAAGCTAGCAATATAGCTTATGCACCGGTCACGACATTTAAATTTCGGATCGTGACACTTTTATCCTCTTCTATTTCTTAGTTCTTTATAATTCAACAAGAGTGTGTCTAAATATGATTTTAAAAGTATGTTGAATATTTTGATGAAAAACAATTTTTGTAATGAAATCGAAATAGCTTTTAGAAATGATAAAATACTATTCAAACACGTTTTTTCTTGTGTTTTCCAACACATTCACTATTTATCTAATAAGTTGTGCACACCGAAACCACTTTTCTACCTCGACAAATAAATTCTTTTCCATTTAATCAAAATTTAATTTCTGTAAATTTTTTTTTTTTAATTTAGTCTCCACAGTTTTAATCATTGATGTTTACTCTTTGATGTCCTCAATTATTTTAGTCTTTGTAAATTAAAAAGTCAAAAGTGTTATAAGAACTAAAATTGAATTTGACATATGGACAACAACACTATCAATTATTTGTTTTAGAAGAATATGAATCCATGTAATTATTATGTTATAATCATATACTTATCGCAATGGAGGTACATGTGACAGCTCACAATCGTTGTACCTTTTCATGTTAATGAAAGTCATGTTATCTCTTTTTTCTTTAAAAAAGAAATCATGCTATACCTCTTCAGCTCATCTTTGCACACTCATCTGCCATTCGACACCATATATTCACTTATTTATATAGTAATTCACTTTTGAGGTCAAAAATTGAATTTGTGTGTGATATAGTTAAAACTAGTCATGGAGAGAAAACCACTTGGGGTT
>NC_021165.2:6281513-6316988 GCF_000331145.2 Cicer arietinum | reverse complement strand
CGCTCTTCCTTCTCTCAGCAGGTAACATAAAATAAATATGGAAATTATAATATGTATTTTTACATTTATACTTCTATATCCATTTTATAGAAATTATTTATTTTAACAATTTTTTTTTTCAAAAAATTTATTGTTTTGCACCCTACAAAATTCAACTTGAATTTCAGATTAATTTTCTTAAGAAAAAAAAGTTTTTCAAAACACTTGTGTTTTAAAAAATTTGAATGTTGTGTATTGAAATTTTTTTTTTCATGTTTTCTAATATATAAAATTCAAATTTTCTAAAACACGTTGGTATACCGTAAAATTTGAGAAAAGTTTATAGAGCACAATTTTATTTTATTTTAAATTCAAACTTTGTTTTTTGGAATATTTTGTGTACGTTTGTCGAACATATTTGTATTCTAAATTTTTCAAAATACAAACATATGTATCAAAAAGTATAAAACTTAACCTTTTTCTTTTATAAAAAAAAAATAATTCTTTTTCTTTAAAAATGAAATAAAATTATATATTTTTATTAAAATGTGAGTAGGAATATAAATTTAGGTGTATCAAGTAAAATCTTCTATAAATATATAGAGTTTACTAATTTACATCCAACTCTCTTTATGAAGGTATAAATTAATAGCCTACATTTTTATTTTTTTTAAAATAACGTAAATGAATGAGTGTTGATATAATTCATCATTTTCATTTACTTTATTTTTTATCTTTAATATTAATGTTTGTTTTTCTTTATTCATATTTAAAATTTTAATTATCTTATTAATTATTTATTTAAGAAAAATTAAAAATAATTTTATTTTACTGAATTTCAGTTTTTACTTAATACACTTTGTGAAAAACATTGAAGTCTATTAATGATACTATGGTTGTTTTTGGATTGTATAAATAAAAGTTATGATGATAATTTTTTTAACTGTTCTATCAAACAAAAAGAAATGAAAATAATTTATCACAAAATATATATAGTCCCTTGCTAGTTAATATGGTAGAAGCTCTCATATGTAAACTATTAGGTGTGATATCTCTGTTAGATCATGAAGAGTCTATATATTATTATATTAGTGAATTCAACTCCATATTTTTATTTAAATCTTTTAAACATTAGATAGATGAATTTTTTTACTTATAAAATACTCCGACTTCATCTCACACTTGATGCATGACGTAGCCTTGGCTACCCCATAATATATATATATATATATAAAGGATGATTAAATATAAAAGTAAAAATAAATATTCAATTTATGTATATTTTTATATTTAATCATCCTAATAATATATATTTAGTCGCTCAAAATAAATTTATTGACAAAAACTTGATAGAAAAATTAAAGTAAAAAAATTATCACTTAATTTATGGAATTATATGTCTTGTTTTGACACTACATCAACTATAATATTAATATTTTTAGCGATGAAAATTATCAAGATAATACTTAAAAATAAAATGAACGGTAAATTTCTAACAAATAGTTTTATTGTTTACATTAAAAATATATTACTAGTCAATTTATTGTATATATTTAATTATAAATGAATTTGACTTTTAAAAGTGTCATCAGATTATATATACTATACTAAAAAATCATTGTCTATTTTTTTATTTTTTATTTTTTTGCTTTAATTTACATTTTATTTAAATAAAAATTATTGATTTTTTTCATTTGTTAAGCTTAATTTATATTTGTCGTAAAAATATGTTAGCATTGCCATAGGTTTTTTTTTTCTTCTCAATATGAACTATATATATATATATATATAAAATTTTCGGTAGTAGTTATGTGTTTGAGAATTTAGTCACTTAATGATAACCTTAGTAATTATTTAATGAAACTTATACATATTTGTATTTTGTGGTATAATTAACAGGTGTTATGGTTAAGATAGCAGAGGGTCGAATTGGTGTTAATTTACAACAGAGAGGAATATGCTTCTACCCGAGTGAGAAGTTCACGGGTGTTTGCATGCTTGACGAGTTATGTGAATCTATATGCATAACGGAAGATTTCCTCTATGGCAACTGTGGAGGCCTTCAGTGGACATGCCATTGCATTGGTTATTGTTGAAAAGCATGCAGCTTCTAACCAATTAATAAATCACAAACATATGCAAATGGTCTTTTATTATACTATATGGTTCAGATTTTATTTCAACGATATAATATTAAATCGTTCAATAATGTATTAATGAATTCAAATTATACAAATACATTATTGAATTGAAAATTTATATCATATAGATCATTCATTGTATAATTCATAGAATTATTCATAGAATTAGTTTCCTTCGTACTCATGAACAAAACAGTTCATTTGAAAGAAAGCACATACACACAACTGAAGTTGGTCTCATCTTGTTTGACAATGCTTCTGTGCCACTTTCATATTTACATGACACAACCTTGAGGGTTATGTACAAAGTGATAACTCTTGTTTGCAAGTTAACCAAATCCCTTTATGGCCTCAACCAAGTCTTGGAACTTGGTATCAAAATCTCCATCAATTCTTGTTGTCCCTTTATTTATCAAAATCACACTTCAAGTCACTTTATTGGTCATGGTGTATGCAAATGATGTTATTATCTGTGGTTCCTCCCAACAAGCCATTCAAAGCCTCATGCAGTATGTGACAATCACAAAACCATTTATTGCATATTAAGTCAACAAAGTTTGTAATACATACATGCACCTCAAGACTCACATTGGCAGACAGTTAAAAGAATCAGCGCTAACTTCAGGGCACCACTACCTATGGTCTCCACTTCAGTCCTAGCAACAACCTTGATATTACTACTTTGGTCTTCAAATAAGAAAGTTGTTGTCTCTAGATCAAGCATAGAGGCATATATATATAGTACAAGAGCCTAGTACCCAACTTGTATCAAATAGTTCTTTTCTATTATTAATAGAGTATAAGTTGTGGTTTTTTGTTGGAAAAAGTGTGGGGGAGGTGTAGAGTTGGGGTGACTGTAAATGTTGAAATTTGAAGAGGAAATATGGTGTGTGTGTGTGTATTTCAATATTCCTCCATTTTGTGTGCGAGTTTCAATTTATTATTCTAACATGAACTTCTTGCTCTAAAAAGAAACAAAAAAAAAAATCTATGAGAAGAATGAAAAGATGTGGATTTCATTTAATGTTTCTTAAATTTCTATTTTATATTTAATCTCTCTGTTTATTTTTACATTTTCTTATTAGCTATTTTATATTTTATTTACGGTTTTTTAAAAGATTTGTATGATTCTTCTGTAAAAAGACCAACTGCACTTAATCATATTACATTAATAAAGATACTTTATAGTGGAACTTGATATAATGATTAATATTTTTGTGCCTATATTCATAAACTCAAGATATTACAATTTTGACAATTTTGTTGTTCTTGAATGTAGAGATTTTATATATTAGCGTTTTATTTCCTCTCTTTAACATGAATACTATCATGATGTGCAAATATAATAATGTGCTCACATTTTACATAATGAAGTGAGTTGAGCCATATGTCTTGGATATCAACTGTTTTGTTGAATGAATCGAGTGTTATAATAATAAATGTTATAAGGGTATTATTTTACATTTTTCATATATTAATTAATTTAATTTAATACATACTACCACTTCCTTATATGTTAGATTTTTTATTTTTTTAACTAAAGTAAAATAAAATAATATTCATTCATTTAAATAAGTAAAATACATTGATATAATACAAATTCAAAATCGTTCAAATTAATAAGAATAAATTAGCAAATAAACTTATAAAAACACTCAAGTTAATAGCATAAAATAACAACATATCACAAATCAGCAACATGACTACAAATATAATAAAATTCAAGTGTTCAAAATACTCATGCTTCTGAAATTGTAATCTAGATGACGTGAAAGTTATTGATTGAAATTTGTTAAGGATCAAAGCAACTTTGTTTATTTGAACCAATTAAATGAACACTACATTAAGACAAAAAAAACAAAAAGCACTACACAAAGATCATGAGGAAAAAAAAACGTTGCACTAAGATGACAAAAAAAAAATGAATGAAAAACTAAATATGCGGGGAAATAACTTATTCAAATAAAATCAGAAAAATAAAAAAAAAAATTAAAAATTAAAAAAAACAACTTGGAGAGGTGATTTAAAACAAAAAAATTGGTCATCTATCGCTCTGAAATTTCAAAAATTGATAAAAATTAAAAAATGTTTTGAAAAGCTCTTTATAAGAATCATTTTTTAAATATAATTTTTTTTAAATGTGATTTTTATCATATTAAAATATGTAATAATGAATATTTAAATTATTGAATGTCAAAATTATTTTTTTAATCGGTAACAAATGAGTTTGAAATAAATTCTCATAAAATTCAAATATTTTTTTTTAAATCTAAAGCATACATGTCCATTATGTTAAAAAATAAAAATGATGCAATGGTGAAGTGTTTGTTCCATGCATTCCTTTTTACAAGAGATATAATATGACCAAATACATCAACTTTTATTAACTCAAATATCTCTTATAATAAAAAGGAATGTAAATAGTATTTATTACTATTAAATGTTGGTTTTTACGATCATTGTTTACTTATGGTATTGTTGTCACATTGTATTTGGAATAACTTTTACCACAATTAATATAGTCTTCCCCATTTTTCGTTTAAGTTAATTATTCTATGAGGTTTGGTACTTTTTCATTTTGATGTTTGGTTTAGGTAAAAAATTGATATTTTTAAAAGATAACAATTAGTTTAGAAATTTACTCTTTTTTTTTTTAATAAAACTTTATTTGTAGACATTCGTAAATTCCAGTTCAACTGATAAAATATCGGTATTATTAAGTTGAATATCATATTTTGGATTTGAATTCGAGACATTGCAATTGTATAAATGAATTTCAAGTAATATTTATCATCTCATTTATGGATAAAATAATTTTAATACATATATTAATACCATAAAATTCAATTATAAATTTTTTGATATGTATACAGAGAAAACAGAAAAAAAAAATGTATTCAAAATTTAAAAAAAATAAAATTGATAGGTATAAAAATTAAAGAAAAAACTTTATATACTAGAAAAAAAATTAGATACGCATAAGAAGACAAAGAAAAAAGTTTACATTCTGAAAATTTTATAAACAAAATTTCTTGTACACATTTAAAAATTAGATATCAAAAATTTTGAAAAGAATTTTTTTGATATATATATTATACTAAAAATTGTCATTTTTTTAACTTTTGTATCATCTACAAAAGTGTTTTTAGAAAGTTCACGTAAAAAATAGCAAAATATATAAAAGTTGAGATGAAATTGTAGAGGTCTAGCAAATACAGATGGCAACTACTGGGCTCATAGTCAACTGGGTGGGCATATGCATAAAAAACTAGCAAAAGCGGATGATCTCCACTGGGCTCAAAGTCAATTTTTGGGGCTTATAATTCTATTCATATATAAATTTTAGAATTTTTTATTTGTCGCCCCATCTATATATATCTCTTATCTTTTGATATCTTTAAAAAGGCCATTTTATCCTCTTAATTTTATGTATAAAAAAAAAATTCCTTCACATTTTTCACTCGCAATTTTGAAACATTGATAAAAATTTTAGCGTTTTTGAAATTTCAAAACAAACAAATAAGGTTTTTTTTTTGTTGAATTTATTGATTAATTTAAAACATCTTAAACGTAATTTTCAGTTTTTCACAAAAAACTGAATAATACAAAACTTTAAAAATAGAAAATTTTTAAAAATTTTGAAAATTTTGAATAAATTAAAATTTCCAAAATAGGAGTTTCAAAATTTTTAGTAATATTAAAAATATTCGAAACTTTTATCTTCATGAAAAGTTTCGAAATATAAATTACGTTTTAAATTTTTTATTTTGAAAACTTTTGAAAAAAATTAAAATTTCCAAAATAGGAGTTTCAAAATTTTTAGTAAAATTAAAAATATTCTAAACTTTTATCTACATGAAAAGTTTCGAAATATAAATTATGTTTTAAATTTTTTATTTTGAAAACTTTTGAAAAATATTTATTTTGAAAATTTAAAAATTCAAAAAATATTTATTTCGAAACTTTAGTTCAAGGTGAAAGCTTTAAAATATTTTACAAATACAATAAATTGTATTTTTAAATTTTTAAATTAAATCAAACTTTTGAAAATAAATTCACTTTGTATTTCAAAAATTTGATAATCAACCAAAATTTCAAAAATCCTAAAATAATTTTTGCTAGAGTTTCAAATGTGTGAGATGTGGCAGCAAAAAGAAAAAAAGATTTCAACTTTTTATATAGTAAAAATAATAAAATGGTCTTTTTATGTGTTTTAAGGTGAGAGATTTAGGTGAGAGATAGTAAGTAAAAAACTCATAAATTTATAGCGGCTTCTTCTTTGACCTCTTGTGTCCTTATAAGTCTTTAAATTAATTAATTTATATAATATATATATATATATATATATATTTTTAAATACACTTTTGAATTCATCAATCTAAAGAACATCGGAGGTGGGAGAAATTTTTTCTAAATTTTGAGTGTGTATTCAAACTAAACTGGCTGTCTTTTTTTTTTCTAGAACAATTAAATTGATCATTTTTTTCTGTATTAGACAGTAATGTGTATCCATTTTTTTTAATTATATTTCAATATATATATTGCTAAATTCAAGCATGGGGATATTATGTTATAGTTGAGTCAGGCCCAGCTCTGGGCTTGTGGAGCAGGCCTAATAATATAAGGTTTCTAATTAGTGAGAGATTTTAATTTTAATTTTTTGTTTTTTAAATATAATAAATCTTTTAAAGGTAATATAACATAAAAATTTAACTGATAAATTTATTTTAAAAAAATTCTTTTGAAGTAATTAAAATTTTATATTAGATTCAAATTATATTAAGATATTATGTATAATTTAAATAAAATAATTTATATTTAGTAAAATATAATATTTAAACTAATTTATAATTATTCAAATTAATATTATTTTATTAAAAGCTCAATGTTTTAGAATAAAAATAGAGTTTCTGTAATATAATAATATAATATTGAAGATCCTGAGTGGAGTATGCTTTACCGTGGCAGCTCACATGCATTGTCTATGCACACGTTGCACCTTTGCATGTTAGTCAAACTCATGTTATGTCACTAATTCAGTCCACCCTTGCACACTCACCTGCTTCTTTATCGGCCATTCCGACACGTCATATATGTATGTTTCCAAGTCTAATACAACTCATCTATATAAGAAGATCATAAGACTTGCATTTAATTAGTACTCACTTTTGAGCTAAGCATTGACTTTGAGTGTGATATTTTTATATCTAGTCATGGAGAAGAAAACACTCGGAGTCTTGTTCATGTTTTTTCTTCTATTAACCGCTGGTAACAATGTATATTCTTTCTAATTTTAGTTTGATATTTTTTTTTATGAAGTCTATATTATGTGTATAAAAAAAAGATATGGTGAGAGTATTTATTCCAAATTTATTTTCCTTTAAGGGTAAGATTTGTGTTTTTTTCTCTCTTTAATATATATATATATATATATATTTTCTCATTCATGTCTTATATTTTTTCTTTAGGTGAGGCAACAATTGAAAAATTCTGAAATTACTTTAAATCAATTAAAATCAACTACGTGTATTTTATTAATTTTTTATAAAAAAATTTAGATGGAATATATTTAGTAAAATAAATGTAGTTGAATTTATAAGATCTAATTTACCTAATAAATGTTTATATTATTAAATTAAATAATATGTATCTGAGTTTGGAATTGTGATTTCATTATGGTATATGCGAATATACTTTTTATTATTATATAAAAAAACTTGGTTGATTTTAATTGATTGTGGATAAATCTTATCCATAACTTCTCAAAGCGAATCTAAAGTTTACTATTATTTATGATGTCTTTTATTATATTTAATTATGTGTTTGAACCTTTTAGACAATTAGTATATAAGCTAATGAACGTTGTGTGATCTGGTATAATTAACAGATGTTGCAGTTAAGACAGCAGAGGCTCGAACGTGCGAGTCAAGGAGCCACAGGTTTAAGGGTACATGCTTGAGTGACACCACCTGTGCACATGCATGCAGGAATGAAGGTTTCAGTGGTGGCGACTGCCGAGGCCTCCGCCGTCGCTGCTTCTGTAATAGACTTTGTTGAGACACATGCACCACTTAATGCATGAATCAACCACAAATAAATATGCCACTAGCTCATGATGCTAGCCATATCCTATGGTCTTTTATCATACTATAGTATGGTATGGACCAAGTATGATATATATGTTTCAGTTTAATGTGTAATCAATTTGGTTTTATATCTTCCAATATGATATCCAATTGCACTCCACGTTCTATCAAGATAAAACTAAATGAGGTTTGAAGACAACTAGTATAATAGTGACTTCACCACTGCTTCCAAATTCTTTACATAATGAATTTAGACTTGTCTATCAAAAGGCTATTGAAAGTACCTAATTTATGGTCGGTACAGAGTTAAATAAAAAGTATATTAAATTTTTATATTTTCAAATTTAAAATTAATAAAATTTTATTTAAAATTAAATTTACAATTGAAAAATAAATATTATTTAAAATTAATTATAATAATTTATAAATAATTTTTTATTTTAAGGTGTACATTTAAATAAATTTTTTTCATAACTTCTAAAGAGATATTAAAATTAGTTTTAGACACGGCTGGCCTGATGCTAACTTATGTAGCACCCAACAAAAATTATATAAATTATTCTACATCTAAATAGTTATAGAAGAGATAAAAAAAAAATTATATGGGGTTTGAATTGTACTACAGTTATTTATGCCAAGTTAGATTGCACCTTTTCATGTTAATCAAACTCATGTTACCTCTTCATATGTTTGTATCAAAACTTTTTGAGTTGGGAGAATATAATCCCGTGCCTCTTCGCTCCATCTTTGCACACTCATCTGCCACTCCGATACATCCTATATATTCATTTAACTTTTTTGGTCCTATATAAATAAATAGTTTATAGTTTTAATCTTTATAAAAAATTTATTTAAATTTTATCTTTATAATAAAAAGATTTATTTTGTCTTTAATGTCGAAGTTATAAAAATATTAATTAATAAAAAAAATGAATCAAGTATTTAAATATATTTTTGGTTTATTTAAATATAACAGTTTTTAATTTTAATTAGTCTATAAAAAATATTTATTTGAATTTTATCTATATAATATTTAAAAAATTTGACAATTGTAGATTAACGGTAATATTTTAATAAGAATATTAATTTAAATATTAGAATAATTTTTATATTTATATCTATTTCTTATTTAAATAAATAATAACTATTTAAATTTGTTTAGAATATTTATTTTATTAAAAATATATATAAATTTAAATAATTATTTTAAATAAATTTAATCAAAATAATGTTTAAATAATTATTTTAATTTATATATTTATTTCAATAAAATAAGTATATAAATTTCAATGGAAATATAAATTTAAGTAATTATTTTAAACAAATTTAATTGAAACAATATTTAAATAATAAATAAAAATAATTTTTATATTTATTTTTAATAAAATAAATATATCATAAAAATATAAATTTAAATAATTATTCTAAATAAATTTAATTAAAATAATATTTAAATAATAAATAAAAATAAATATATAAATTATTTTAATATTTAAATTAATATTTTTATTAAAATGTTATGATTGATCTACGTCTTTTTCTATTTATTGATTTATATTTTTTTAAGTTAAATAATTTTTTTTATATTACAAGAATGAAATTTAAATAAATATTTTTATATTTTTCAAGATTAAAATTGAAAATTATTATATTTATATAAACTAAAAATATATTTATTCATTTGATTCACGTTTCTATTTATTAATAAAAGATTTATATGATGTCTACTTCAACGATAAGGATAAAAATAAATTTATTAGACATTATATAGATAAAATTTAAATAATTTTTTTTACGTAAATTAAAATTAAAAATTATTATATTTATAAAAACAAAAAATATAGTTAAATCTATATTTAATTATGTGATTGAACATTAATGAACTTAATACATATTTGTTTTATGTTGTGTGATTCGGTATAATTAAAAGATGTTACAGTTAGGACAACAGAGAGTCCACCATGCGAGTTAAAGAGCAAGAATTTCAAAGGTGTTTGCTGGATTTACAGCGTCTGTACAGCAGTATGCACGATGGAAGGTTTCCTTGGTAGCCATTCTGAAACCTTATGCTTCCACTGCGTTCGCTATTCGAGCTGTTGATAAGCATTCATCTTCTAATCAATCAACCACAATTTAATATATGACACTAACTCATGATGCTATTTTTCCTTTTTTTTTATAGAAAAGAATGTTTGAGGTTACGAGTTCAAATTTAAAATATGAGATTAAATATAATAATATTGATATTTGTTATTTAAATTAAAATTTAAAAACGTTATCTAATTAATTAATGTTATTAATCACAAATATATTTATACTATCTTTTATTGAATTATATTTTATTCATAAAATATTATTCAACAGTGTAATATTATAATATCAGAAAAATTTCTTTTAATTTATAAATGAGATAATATTTGTCACCGGATGACACGTCTAATATATTAATCAGCAACATCGAAAAGAGACAAAATAACTGCTGATATATAAATACAAGAGTTTCACTATAATTAGTTTCTAACTTAGAATAACGTCCACACAAGTAATGCATATTTGTGATTTTGATGACATTTTTATTGTACTTTTATTTGCAGAAAAACTGAAAAAAGAGGAAAGGGTAAACAATGATCAAAACATATAAATGATTAAGGTGAAGGTCAGCATGGTCACAGGAAGAAGAAACCGCTGATATCAATCTAATGTACACAACTTAATGATAAAACCGGTGCCAATCTTTTTTCTTCTTTTCTGGCATAAAGATGGCACAAGGTCCAAAGCAAAAACCAGCCATTTATCTTTTACCTCTTTTTTATATCTTTTACCGCTTTTTTATATCTTTTATCTTCTTTTTTCTATGATAAATTCATACTCTATTTGTTTCACAAGTATTTTTTAAGATTTTTTATGCATATTAAAAAATATAATAATTAAAAAAAATTATTTTATTAAATTATTTATTTTGATTATTGATATTTTTTACTATTATTAATATAAAGTATTATATGTATCAGAATAAATATCACCTTAACAAAAAATAATATTTTAAAATGTTTGTTATTCATAATTTTTTATATAATTTTAATATTTTTCTTATATTATATTTCAATTAATATTATATACATGCTAACTTTCAAAATATCATCATAATTTGCATTGATAATAATAAAAAATTTACTAATAATTAAAATTAATAATTTGGTAAAATTATTTCTCTATTTCACTACTAGTTATTTGATCCAAAGAAAAGAAAAATTTAAATAATTTAATGCGTCTATTTTATTTTATATGTAAGGATTACTAAATAGTATTTCTTGTACAGCGGAAGAAATTAAATTTACACAATGTATTGAATTCTGGCAGAAGTGAAACCTTTGACTGTATTGGGGTAGCTTTGGTTGTCCCATTTTTGGAACAAGTTAGTATAGTTTTATGTTTAGCTATTATATGTTTAACTATGCTAAATAAATTTATTAGTAAAAATGAAGAGAAACATACAAAAAGAAAAAAATTATCACTTAATATTATATATTTGTTTATATTGTTTTAACACTTTTAATGTCTATGTAACTTTAAATAAAATAATTTTAGCAGTAAAAATTATCACGACACGACTTAAATAAATTTGATGTACTTAAATAAAATATTGGGTATTTAATAAATGATAAATTTGTCTTTTTAAAATAATATAGAACACTAGTTTTCTGAATATTTAATGTCCATTTTACTTTCTTTATTGTTGATTTTAATTTTAATTTTATGTAAATAAGAATTATTATGAATTTTTTTTCTCACAGGTTAAACTAATATATTAATTAATTTCTTTTTATATATTTGACTTCTTCATAGAAATTAGGCTAAATATATTCGACACACCATCTCAAATAAAAGTATAAATACGTCCAACTCTAACTTTTAATGTCTCATACATCAATGTCTCAAATACTTTCTATAGTTGATCTTGTAGATTTCATTCATTTTTACTAAATTTTCATTTATTAAAAAATAAAAACGCCATCACATATTATGCCATTAGTCGTGTAGTTCTGTAACCTTGTCTCAAATATTTACTATCTCTTAGTTATTTATTTTAGTTTTATTTTAATTGCTTCTCAATTAATTAATTATTAATAATTATACTATAATTAATTAGGGAATTTATACAATAATTGAGATTATAAATTACTATATGATTAAATTTGATTTTAGTATTCTAATTATTTAATATTTTTATGCATTTTTTAAATTTAAATTATTTGCATAACCAAACAAATAATTAATTTAAAAAATATAACATTAATCACGAAAGACCAAACACGTTAATAGTTTTAATAAAAAGATGGTAATTGAATCATAAAAGAATTCAAATAGAACTAAAATAAAGTATAATCAAAGTCACAAGTGTAACTTTGACCCTAGACTTCTCTCTATTGATCTTCAACCATACACTTTCATTAATAATTGGTTTAGTTGCAATTTTAATCTCTCTATTTTTATTGACTCACAAAATTGATTCTCATATTTTAAAAGTAGACAATTTATCTCTCTCTCTTTCTCTCTAATTTTTTAACTAAAAAAATAATGACATGAAATATTTTAAATAACGTGACATATGATAAAATGATGTAGAATGATTAATATCTATCAAATTGAAATAAAACGTCGTAAAAATTTAAATTTAAATTTCGGAAATTTTTCATATTTTTAATTTAATTGATGACATATGAATAATTAATATATCTAGATGATTCTATATTATAGAATTGTATGTCACGTCATTAAAAGTATATCATGTAAGTCATGAGCTTCCCTGATCATGTTTTTTATTTAATTCCCAAACATACAGTACATATGAAATATTTGATTGATTTAATGATTTGAATTGAGAAATATTACAGGCAAACAAGCAGACACCATACACTTGGAACAAAAGCTTGCAACTCAAGGAATCAACCAAAGTTGGAGGATATGCTTGAGAAAGATGCGTTGTGTAATTAGGTGTCATAGTAGTTAGTTTATTGGACTAATCGTTATGGTCTCATGCTTAAGTCTTTGCCAATGAATATAAATCAATCAACTAATAAGTCAATTGATGAATCAATTGATAAATCGATTGTCTGACTTAGAACCAGAGTTTTCACTACATAAATCGATTGGGCAATCGATTAGTTAAAGGTTTTTAGTGAAACCTGAGTTCTGGGCTTAATCCAATCCATTAGACAATCGATTGGGACATCAATTGAGCAATCGATTTTGCAAATCACAGAAACAACCATTTATTGAATCAATCGATTGACAAATTAAACATATCTATATATATTAAACAAAAAATGATTTTTTAATAAAATTATTTAAAAAAAATATGAAACAAACACTATTTAAACCCTAAAAATTGTTTTTTGATTTCAATTAATATTTTTTTTTGAAACAAATACATCCATTTTTACATCTCAAACAAATATGGAATGATTACTAAGTGATTGTTTAATTGAATTGCCACTGAATATGAAACAATTACTGAATATAGAATGTCTACCAAATATAGAACGACTATTGAGTGTTTGTCTAATTGATATAATTTAAAATAATAAAATATATATAGGTCGGTCTGTCAAATTTAATAGGTTTTTTTATAAGCCTGAATCTGACCTAGTTAAATAAATAGGCTTTAAAAATAGTATGAATCTAGTCTTTTTATTAAATAAGTCAAGTCAGGTCAGACCAGATCAAAAGTAGGTCATGTTATAAGTCTTTGACGGATGGCTAGCCTATTCCCATCTCCAATTAAAGTTTAATTATTACTAAATGGATATTAGTGACACGCAATCATATCAATTAATTAAATATTTAATTAATAATCTAATTTGAAATTTAATTAGAATTACATCTTAATTTAATCACTAATCAATCAATAATCTTAATTAAAATATTAATAGAATATTCCAACTCAATCAATCTTATAAATATCTTAATTTGATAACTAATTAATCAAGATTCTTAATAATTGATATCTTAATTTGATCACTAATAAATCAAGACTCTTATTAATATCTTAATTTAATCACTAATCAATCAAGATTCTTATATGTGCATCTTATGAGTCTTTATTGATTATATTTCAACTTTTATTAAAAATATAATAATATTAAAATGTTGATATTGTTAATTTTAGTTCAACTGATAAATACTGATATTCTTAAGTTTGATATTTTATCTTGAATTCGAAACTTACAATTATGTGAGTTAATTATAATGAAATTTATATCTTTTCTAAGATAAAATGATATAATAATTTATAAAGTAAAGTACTAAATAGATGTCCATATAATAATTCTAAAACATAATAATTAATTAAATACGTTGCACCTTTTCATTTTAATCAAAACTCAGGTTGCCTCTTTTTTCAAAAAAATAAAAAAGAATTCATGTTACTTCTTCGCTTAATCTTTGCACAGTCATTTACCACTCTGACACACTACATATTCATTCATTTATATAAAGATCATGTAAGAGCTACGTATATTTAGTACTTCACTTTTTGAGTTCAAGCATTGAATTTGTGTGGTATAATTATAACTAGGTCATGGAGAGGAAAACACTCAGGGTTTTGTTCATGCTCTTCCTCCTCTTAGCCACTGGTAACAAAAAAAAAATATAAATATAAATATATATATATATATATATATATATATATATATATATTCACTCACTAATTTAACCCACTTTTTTATTTAATTTCTTTACACTTTTCATTTAATTTCTTTTTAATTTTATTTCTCTCCTTAAAATAAATGTTTATTTTCCTTTCTTCATATTTAATATTTCCTATTTTTTAACTCTCTTATTAACTATTTATTAAAAAAATTCATACTTCAATTTATTTTATGGAATTCCAATTTTTACTTAACACACTTTGTAAAAAGTATTTTAAATCAATTAATGATACGATGGTTGATTTTAGACTGTATAATAAAAATTATGATTATACTTTTTCTTAACTGTTCTATCAAAAATAATAGAAATGGAAATAATGTCGCAAAATATATATAAACATCAATGCCAAAAAAATATCACTGAAGTTTTTACATTAACGTATTAAAAATATATCAAATGTTTTTATTTTTTATAAGTAAAAATATATAAACTTATGTTAATATTAAAAATATACAGAAAAATGCTTTATTAATTAATTAATTAACATATTTTTTGAAATGTTACTACAGATAGATTTTTTAAAAAGATATTGGAAGGTGATTTTTTGAAATGTTAATAAAGAGTTTTTTCAAAAATATGAAGGTTTATATTAATAATACACACCTCTTTTAATTGTTAACAATTTCTTCTCTTGAAAAGGTTAAAAATTTAATAACAAATAGTTCAGAGTACAAGGTGTACTTAGAACTTAAGGTATAAAGAGTACATAAATATCTCAAGATGTAGCACCCTCTCAACACTCTTACTAGAATCAAACTCTCAACCCCAAAAATAAGCAATAATACAAAACTTTACTTATATTTGTCTTGTTTTGACATTATCCGTTTCTACATTAACTATAATGTGAATATTTTTAACTAGACAAATTGTCAAGTCATGACTTAGAAATAATACGAAAAATAATACGAATGATTCAGTTATTTACAATAAACATATATTGTTAGTAAATTTATTTTATATATATATATATATATATATATATATATATATATATATATAAATTATGAATTGACTCTAAAAGTAACTATGTCATGAAATATTCTACTTAATAGTTCAATATTAACAATAAATTTTACTAATTCAGTTATTGAATATTGATATAATATATTAATAATCAAGCACACAAAGTTTTATATAAATTTAAAATATATAAATATGTAATTTAATTATTAATATTTATTTATATTTTTTAAAAATTTATTATACATTTATTTGAAATTATTTGATAAAATATCAAATAGTTTAAAATTTTACAAAAGTTTATGAAGTTCATCTACTTTATAAAAATTTTAGATTTAGTGGTTGAATTATTGAGAAATTTATTGCTGATATATTTATTAAGCTTAGTAACTCATCGCAAAGTTACTCTTATAGTCAAGTGATCTCCACTATATATATATTTAATTATAAATGAATTTAACTTCTGAAAATATCTACACTTTACTAAATAATTATTATCAATTTTATTTTTCTATTGCTACTTTAATTTACATTTTATACAAATAAAAAAGAATTGTATTTTTATTTATTTATTAAGCTTAATATATTAATTTTAAAATTATATATATTTTTGTTTATATTTAGATAGTTAATATATAAGCTTACTAATTAATTACGTGTTATGAATTCGTGTGATGTGATATAATTAACAGATGTAGATGTTGCGGTTAAGACAGCAGAAGGTAAATTGTGCCCGTTCCCGAGCAAGAAGTTCAAGGGTGACTGCTTAAACGACAAACCCTGTGTAAATACTTGCACGACCGAAGGTTTCAGCACGGGCTCTTGTAACCCCAAATGCCTCTGCGATTGCTTTTTGTATTGTTGAAAACCATGCACCTTCTAATGAATAAACCATGAATTACTCATGATATTATCCACAAACATATGATATGTATCAAGTATGATATATTAGGTGT
The DNA here is from genome assembly GCF_000331145.2 of Cicer arietinum. Classification (NCBI taxonomy): domain Eukaryota; kingdom Viridiplantae; phylum Streptophyta; class Magnoliopsida; order Fabales; family Fabaceae; genus Cicer; species Cicer arietinum. Next base: position 6,300,155 of record NC_021165.2, on the reverse strand, counting down.
TCAAATTTATATTTTTATTTAAGTGTGATAAATCAAGTTTTATTATTTTTTAATTTTTAATTTTTATTTTGTAATATTAAGTGTTGAATTTTTTTTATATAAAAAACATTTAAATTTTTATATATTATAACATTTTAAAAAAAATATTAATAACAATCTTTTAAATATAATATAAAAGTTTTTAACACTTTACATATTTTATTTATAGTTTGATAAAAATATTTAATATACTTTTTTATTTTAAATAATGTTTATATACTACTTTTTTCATGTCATGTGGTTGGCCTTAAATCCAACCGGACTAGTGTGCTATGCTTATTCGGTACCATAATCTCTCAAAATCACTTATCATTCGCCAACACCATTTATTTAATAACGCATTATTAAAATCTCGTAAATTCAGCACATTCAAACCATCCTCCTCATTTGATAAATAAATCTTGTTTCACTCAACTCAATAAATCTTACGAGCCTCTTAACTTTCACATTATAAAAATTATTTGAATAAAGACTCATTCTTTAAAACTGTATCTAAAAGAACATTAAAAAATAAAAGAATTAATTATATATAAAAGAACATTACAAAAAAAAGGAATTAATTGTATCTAAATCATTCTATATTAATTTAAATATGTATTTGATCTATATAAAAATATCACTTCTTTATTTTATTTTCTGTAAGTTTTTTTTTATTTGAATTTAATCTCTGTAAAATTAGAGACGGTCGACTTTGATCATTAACGTCAAATAAACATTAAAAAAATTAAAAGTTTTTCAAAATCCCTAAACCCTTCTTTTAATTTTTATTCATATTTTCTTTATAAAATAACACAAATTATTAAATATTCAATAAATAAATTTATTTTATTAATAATATAAAACATTTTAATTTTTAATATATCATAAAAGATGATGTATTGATGTGTATTTATAAACCCATGTGTCATAATATTTTACGGAGACTAAATTAAAACAAAACAAACTTTCAAAAACTAAAATAAAAATTAAATCAAAAATATATTTAAATATTTTTTATTTTAAAATTTTAAAAAAAAATTACCCAAAAATTAATAATTTACTTACTAAAATACTATTATATACTCTAAAAATATGATATTAAACTTTACTCTGGATTCCACTCTATACCTACATCCAACTCTAACGGTACTAAATTTAGCAACAACAAAAAATAGTATTATGTGAAACATTCTACCTTCAAATAGTTAAAGAGATGAAAATACTAAAGATATTCACACTATGGAAGAGGAGAGGTAACCGCCATTTATTTATTTAAAAGGAACAATTTTTTTTTTTGAATTGGACCATAGTTGTTTATGGCAAGTTTGGACCATAGTTGTTTATGGCAAATTTTCTTTTGAATTGGACCATATATGCACATTTTATTATTAAAAGTTAAAACGGATTATATGTCAAGAAAATGAGAGGGGGGATAATTGAAAAAAAGAATTAACCGGTGATGATGATGATAATTTTTCTTTTAGAATGTCATTATTATAATCATGCAAAGGTTGTCATTTTCGTAATGGAGGTACATATGTTAGGGGCCACAAGATTCTATATGATATTCTACTATAATATGATATGATATAGTAATTAATTTTTTTTTAATATTGTGCAGTATTATTTTTTAATTCTTAGTTTAAAGTAGATTAAAATAATTCATTTCTAACTCATAAAAGATAAGAAATATTTTCTCATATTTGTCATTTTCTACTCACATTTCTTTCTTTTCTATCCTCAATCTGTCGTGTTTCCCCCTCCTCCTTCTGATCTTTATTCTCCTATCCACTATCGTTCTCCTCTTTCTCCACTGCCACATCGTGTCCTCCCCCAATGTACTTTTTTTTTTCTCATTTTTTTTTCTCTTTTTTATATTTGTCCGAATTTCCTTTGATTTATTTATTGTGTTGATGAAATAATTTTATAATTTTATTTGATTTTATGATTGTTTTATGTTGTCGATATTGGGTTGATTTTATAATTGTTGATGTTATGTTGATTTCTCGATGTTTTTGGTTTTTTCTGATTTATTTTATTTTACACCAGGATAAAAGTTATGATTGTTTTCTGATTGTGTTCATATTAAAAGTTGAAAAAATAAACTTTGATTAAGAGGATTTCCGATTGTTTTTTTGTTTTCATATTTGCCCTTTTTCTATATCATCTTTAATGTTTGCATTTAAATATATATATATATATATATATATATATATATATATATGAATGTTATTTTGAAAGAAAAAAAATTAAATAGATTGTAAAGATAAATTTGTCATCTTATCACAATGTAAATCATATCATTTAGTTATCTATTGTATATCAAACACTAAATGATAAACTAATTTTATTTTATTATCATTTATGTATCCCACTCTTTATCCTATCTCTATTATATCCTATCATTCATGTCCATCGGGTCCTTAATTTTTCTTAATTAAAAAAAAATAATAATAATAATGTTACCTCTTCACTCCATCTCTCCAGACTCATCTGCCACTCCAACACGTCAATATTTTATTTAGACTAAAAATCTCAAATATTCCTTTTAAAAACTATTTTCTTCACTCTAAAATAATTAATATTATTTCAAATATAATAAATAAAAGAGCATAAATGAAAGAATAAGAAAAATCACAATCACTTTTATTAAATTATCATTGTTAGATATTGATGTATGACCAAAATAGATTTTTTAAAATGAGTAAAGTAAAAAAATTAAGAAGTATTATTCTAATAGATTTATGATTAATTATGATATATTTATATTATCTACTTTTAATTTATTATTAATTAGTTAAAAAAATTTATTTTGCTCTATAAAGTGAGTTGCTTACTTAATCGAGTTGGATCTGCCTATTCAACCATGGATTCAAGACCACGATCCTTCAACCATTGTGATTCTCTCATTCATGTGCTTAAATTTTATTCAAATTCATCTTTTTAAAGTTTGAAATTATTAACTTTGACTGTAGTGGCAAAAAAAATATAACGAAGAGGTGACTAATATCAAGAGCAATAATACTTTTTCAAATAGGAAACAAAACTGAACAACTAAAGAATTCATCCAAATTAAAAGGCATGGGCAAAATTGAGCAAAGAGCATAATTTGCAGTAATAAAATATGAGAAAACTGGATCACAAAAATGATTCATTTATGTTTCTTCCAAAGAAACATGACGATTCATTTATTTTCAAGGAGAGAAAAATAAAAAGTAGTTAAATTGTCTTCATACTTTTAAAAAAGAATAGTTCGATTTCGTAGTCTGAATAAAGAAGATGTACATTGATAATTTACACAACTAAAATTGAGTTTTATATATATAATTAAAATTCGTCGATTTAAGAAGTAAATTTAAAATAAGTTACTTCATTTAATAATTCAATATAAATGATTAATTTCATAAATTTAACCGTTCATTATTGACATAATATATTAATAATTAAGTACACAAAGTTCTATATTTGAAATTTTTAATTATATAATCTAGCCAAACACATTTAGTTATATTTTTTAAAAACTTATTATATGTTTATTTGAAATTATTTAATGAAGTATTTAATAATTTTAAAATTTTAAAAAAAATTATGGAGTTGATATACTAAATAAGAACTTTTGATTCGATAACTCTTCATATAGTTAATCTTAGAGTTAACGGATCCTATAACTCTAAACAATTTCTATTTCTTTATGTCATGATGTTGATCATTTAATCCAATATTAATAAGAATCACGTTCATACTTAGATATCAAATAATATACTAAAAGGTATATTTGATATTTGAACCTTAAGATTTGACAAGATAATTAAATCATAAAAATAGATTTTGGTTTTCTTGAAATCATGAAAACTATATTCTCTTAAAAGATTTTGCTAATACATCAATTACGTAAATAAGCTGGTTATTAGTATAAAATACACTTTTGTTCTTTGAAAGAAGACATTTGTTGTAATTGTTTATCTCTTTTTTAAGAGTTTAACACCCATATCTTAAAGAAGATTAATGTTATTGTATTCATCATTGTGAAAAACTACAATCCAAAGTTTTATTTTTATTGTGAAAAATTCATTATCAACATTTAGTGTTTTAGCTAATCATCATATTAAAAACAAACTAATCCTCATAACAAAGTCCTTGAAAACAATAATTTTTACTACGCCACAATGTCGTGCATAGGGGTGGGAATAGGCCAGGCCAGACCAGACAATTTGAAAGGTCTGAGTCTGGCCTACGATTAATTTTTTAGGCCTACGGCCTATCATAAACTTCTTTTTCGGCCTGACCTGACCTTTTTAAAAGTTTGGTCTGACCTGAAAGTCTATTTAAAAACTTTATTCATATTAAAACATTTAAATGTTCTACTCATATCACATGATGCTCTCCACATACCAATATCAATGTACATATCTATCTATATTAAACAAAAAATAAATTTTCTAACAAAATAATTTAAAAAAAATCTGAAACAAACATCCTTTAAACCCTAAAACATAATTTTTGGTTTTAAAGAATAAATTTTTTTCTGAAGCAAACGCACCCATTATTACCTGTCAAACAAATATGGAATGACTATTGAGTGATTGACTTATTAAATGACTACCGAATATGGAACGACTACCAAATATGGAACGACTACCAAATATGGAATAATTATCGAGTGATTGTCTAATTGATAGAATTTAAAATAGAAAATAGTATTATTAATATAATAATAAAAAATAACACTAATAAATAATAAAATATATATGCCGGTCTGTCAGACCTAATATGTTTTTTTATAAACCTGAGCATGACCTATTTAAATAAATAAGCTTTAAAAATAGTCTCAGTCTAACCTTTTTATTAAATAGGTCAGGCTAGGCCAAACCATAAGTAGGTCATACCATAGGCTCCTGATGGACAACCTAACCTATTACCATCCCTCGTGCACTTGCAGTCTTATAAGTAACTATTCTCTTTTTTATCTGTCATTTTTTTTAATGTGTGAAATAATCAAAATATGACATTTATTTTGAGAAATAGCAAGTAACTATTAATTAAGTTAATAAAAGCAACAAAAGTGTTATATTTGCTGATCTAAAATATAAGTAAAAACTTACTATTTTATATTATATGTAATGCTATTATTATTAGTTGACTACCCTTTAATTAATTTAGATTTGGATGTTTCATTTTTATTAAAAAAAAATTTATGAGTTTCAAATTATAAAATATAAATATTATGTTATATTGTTTTGAGAAAATTAATGAACTTTTTAAGGGTTTTGAAAGTAATTTTTATTGAATATATATAAGATTGAAAGGAGTATACAGTACTTGAATATGATCATTCAAAATACATTCATTCATCAAATATGAGTGGTAGAGATTTTTAACAGTTTAATTTAAAATATATCTCAAAATAAATATTTTTATAATTAAATTAGGTTTAAATATGTCTTTGATACTTGCAATTATAATCATTTTTTATTTTTGTTCTCGTAAATTTTTTTTGTTTGGTTGTCTCCCTGCAAATATAGTTTTATTTTAACATAGTCATTACATCCAACTTCTGTTACAAAAACCGTAATACCGTTAAATATAAATACAATTAAAACATAACTTTTTTTAACCTAAAAATAAATCTCTAATTTTTAACCTAAAATTAACACCACATGTTCTATTCTTCTTTCCTAAAAAACCTAAAATTAATCTCAAATGTTTCATTATTCTCCCTCCAAATATTTCATTCTTCTTCCCTAAATAACTACAATCATACGTAAATTAGTGTTAGGATTCCAATTATAATATGAATACAAAATTGTGAATGTCTGTTTCTTCTTTTGATTGATTCGCTTCAATTTTTTTTGCGTCATTGGATAGAAAATGTGAAATTGAAGCTAGCGATTGAGAATTGGTTCAAAATAATGAATCAATTATTTTTGTTATCAATGAATTGAATTATAATTTATCAATTATCACATCAGATCATTTTTTAATTCCGACTAACATTCCTAATTCGTTTTCCAAAAGTTATGGATCCACCAAGAATCTGGTCAACAAATTAAAAAATCTGGTCAATCAAGAAATCTCTAAAGCAGGTTTCACCTTGAAATTATTATAATATAAGGTAAAAACTAAAAAAATGTTGAACCAACAATTTAAAAAGAAACCCACCGATATTATATTAATATATTTGCTATCTTTGATAATATAATACATATTTCTATCTTGCAATTAATCTATCATTGTTAATGTTCTAAACTTGAACCAACAATTTCAAAAGAAACCGTTTTGAAGTTGTTAATTTTAGATTTTTTTTAGAGAAGAAGAATCAAATATTTGGAGTTAATTTTAGGTTTAAAAATTTTATAATTTGATTATATTGGTGATTTATTTTTTGGTTAAAAAAACTATGTTTTAATTATATTTAGATTTAACAGTGCTACAATTTTAGTAGCGGAAGTTGGATATAAGTACTATTTTAAAAAGAAACTATATTTAATTTGCAGGGATGTGAACAAAACAAAAAAGTTTAAAATAACTAAAATTAAAAGCGATTATAATTGTAAAGATCAAAAACATATTTAAACTATTAAAATATTACTCGACGTAGATAAATAAGCCTAAAATAAAGAACAATTATTTATTTATTTATTTTTATTACAAGCAATTATTTATCTACTATTATAATCTAACATGAATGAATGAATTTTTAAAAATATGCTTGTAACAGTCAAAAAATGAATTAATAAAAAATATATTTATATTTAATTTATTATTGAAAAACATAAATTTTTTTCACATGTGTAATTGAAAAATATCGTACACAAAATTATTACTACAATCATTTTTCATAATACTCGTTAACTTTGTTAGAGTGTCTAATATAAGATTACAATAATTTTCAAGCAAATTACTAACAAATAAACCAAAATACATATTACTAACAAATAAATCAAAATATATTAGTTATCAATATATAATTAATTGGTTTGAACATAATCAACTTAACTTTTTTTAAAAAACATACTTTTCAAAATAACTTTTTTGAGAGTGAATAGACTCGTGCATTGTACGAGCATTCACACTAGTATTATTATATTTTCAAATTTAAAATTTATAAAATTGTATCTAAAATTAATATTATTTCAATAAATATAAAATTAATGATATTAATAAAATAAATAGTTTTTTCAAATGTCTAAAAATAGTTTTTTTATGGAAAAATGTCAATTACTTAATTACTAAAATATTATTATAGACAGTAAAGAATTTAACATTAAAATTTGTTCTAGATTCCTTCGATATCTATATCTGACCCTTATGGTAATAAATTTAACTAAACAAAATATTATGGAAACATTATGTCTATCAAAAGTCAAAGAAGAAATCAAAACAACTAAAATATTCGCATTGCGGAAGACAAGACGTAACCGTTATTTATTTTAAAAGGAATAAATTTCTATTGAATATGGAATACAATTGTTTATGGCACGTGAATTGTGTATATTAAAATAAACTAATATACAAAATATTATTAAAAATGATTTTATGTTATTATTATGTTAAAATTATAATCATATAATGATCGTTTTCATCATTTTCATAATGGAGGAACATGAGACAGCTAATAAATGTCCTCTATGCAAGAGTAGGTCGCACCTTTTCATGTTAATCAAAATATCATATAAAGAATTCGTCGTCCCATTTATAATTATATATAAAAAATATCATATAAAGATACGTAAATTAGTACTTCACTTTTGAGCTCAAGCATTTATTTTGTGTTTTGTAGTTAAAACTAGTAATGAAGAGGACAACGATTTTGTTCATACTCTTCCTTCTCTTTGCTACCGGTACATTAATATAATTTTTTTTATAGATATATCTATATATCTCTCTCTCTCTTTCTCTCTCTCTCTCTCTCTCTATATATATATATATATACTCTCTCTCTCTCTATAAATATGTATATATATTTTCATAATGTGGGACGTGTACAATTGATAGGAATGAGTTTATTTGTTTTGTGGGTAATTAACAGATGGTGCGGTTGAGGAGGAGGAAAAAGGTGAACTATGTGATAGGAAGAGCAAGTTGTTCAGAGGTTTTTGCTTCTCTAACAGCAATTGTGGAGCATCATGCGTGAAGGAAGGTTTCCTTGGTGGCGATTGTGGAAGTTTTTATTACCACTGCTATTGCATTTGGTATTGTAAGGATAAGCAGTTCTAAATGCATCCAAAAATATAATGCTGCCTAGCTATATATTGTTATTAGTCCATAATTAAATATAACTAAAAATAGTCATTGAAAATTATTTAATATGATATATTAATTTTTCAATCACAATTTTTACTTATATTTATTTCAATATATACTCTTTTATCATATTTATAAATTAAATATGAAATATATATCAATACGTACATTATAATAAAATAAAATTTATTTTATAATAAATATGATATTTGTCGTTTAATTAGAGTAATTATCTATTAATAATAATAAATTTATAATTATTTGTTTATTGAAATTTTAGTCATTTTTTATTTACTAAATGCAAGATTAATAGCACTGGTTTTCTTTCTCTTCACTTGCCTTGGAAACTTGCAGATCTTTAATACACCTTATATTATTACATGTTTTCATATTATTTGTAAAAAATATATCTATATATATATTTCAGAGTTTTATCTTTGACAAGTTTGTCATTTATCATCTAATAGAAGATTTCTTTTAACATTAATCTCCTACAAATTATAAATAACAACAAATTATGTATTAAAAAATTATTATATTTTTTAATTTTCTAAAATATATAAAATCATTGATTCTTGAAAATTATTTATTGGACCCTACAAATAAATGAATGGTTTTTTCTCTCACTTATTATTGAAATCTATTAATAATTTATTTTTTCTTTTATTTTAAAATATATAATCATTTATTTTTTTAAATAATATTTGAAAATTTAAATAAACTTCATGAGTAACTCTTAGTATTTCAGGTAATGCACTAATATGGACCCATATTTTATTTTTTATTTTGCCAATTGGGCCTATTTTTTTATACATTTATGTGAAATATAATAGTAATAAATAGATACAAAACCTATAAAAAATAATGAAGGTTGCCTCATTATCAAAGAAAAAAAAAAGAAATGTTGCCTTCGATAATATGAGAATAGAAAACGCACCTTGTAGCAAAACAATTATTCAAAATATCTAATGTCTAGCTTTCATCGATGTTCCAGTTTTCAGATCAAATAATTTTTCTATTACTCTTTCATTCATCCAATTAAATTGATTGATGTTCCATTTTTAAACGACAACACTCATCACGTGCCGAATTCTTCTTGGGCGGTGTATTTTTTCTTTTCTATTATATAGAATGTCGAATTCTTCTTAAGACCGTATATTTTTTTCAACTATAATGATTATAGTTGTTTTCATTGACTATAAGCTAATCATCTCCTCTCTAAATATTATTTTCCTTTTCACTCAATTTACCGATCTAACTTATTATTTCATTTGTGATATCCAAAATTTCTCACAAAAAGGGTAAAAAAAAGACACAATAGACATATTTGTGTCGGTCTAATACAATTATAGATTAATTTGTCACAAAATTTTGTGACGATTAAAATGGTCTAAAAAATTATTTTTTGATTACGAGGAAAAAAGTCTGCAACAGTAATTTTATTAGTTTTTTTTTATAAAATTTGAAATTAATATTATATAAAAAAATTAAAATTTATATAATTTAAAAATTGAAATTTTAAATAATATAAAGTAAAATAAAATATTATATATAAAAATGAAAATGTAATTTTAATATTAAATAAATTATTACTACCAACCAAAATAAAATATTCTAAAATTAATAAATTATATCATACAAACCAAAAATAAAATGCACCATAATTAAATAATAATGTCTAATATATTCATACAAATCAAAAATAAAAATAGAAAATATTATTGATCAAATACATCAATCATCATAATAATTTATCTTATTATTAGTTTCACTTCCTCCATCATTAAATTGAGTCTGATCAATTTAGTTGTTGGCATAATTAGTAGGCATGAAGCTTGATCTACAAACAATATAATAAATCATAATAAAGACTATATATAAACTAAAATAAAATTTCAAATGATGTTTAATTAATTTTTTTCATAAAATAAGTCCCTATAAAACAAAATAGAGATTGTAAAAGTATATAAAAAATTTGTATGAACTCAACTATAACTCTTTGTAACGACTAACAATAAATATTAATATTATTAATTTTACTAATATTTTTTTTAAAATAGTTAAATTAAAATCAATACTTTTATGTTTGTTTCAAATTTTTATCTATCATATATTATATAAACAACATAATTTTTATTTTTTTTTAGACAAATCTATTAACGTTTTGAATGATGAACTTTTTATAATATAAAAACATTTTATATTTATAATATTATATATTTTATGATCAGATCAATATTATATATTTTTTTTATAAGTATTATATTGTTGCTAAAAAAATATAATTTCTTAAAAAAAATTTATTTTAGTAACATAATAAATAATAATAGCAAAAATAACACTTCATCGACATTTAAAAAAATATATACATTTTAGTTTCAATATAAATTTTATAATTTAAATATTTTACTAATACTTTTTTAAACAAATCTTACTAATATTAAAATTTAAAAATAATATTATAACCAATTTTAAATTATTTTAATAATAATTTTATATATTACTAATCTATATTTAAAATGCATTACATACTAACTTGATGTAGGGTAGTGTCTGACTTGAAGCTTACAAAACATAAGAGAAAAACTTACCGAAATTTAAGGGATAAAGTAGAGAGAAAAGTTGGAGAAAAATAAAAGTTGAAGAAAAATATTTGTAGAGAGAAGGTAAAGAGAAAACAGAGAGAATGTATTATGTATATAAAAAATGAGAGAAAAAGTGATATATATAAGGAAAAAATAGGGCATTTCAAAATATCAATAGTACTATTTTCATTCAATCAAGTCCATTGTGAGGTTATCGTCTGTCACAAATTCAAATAATGTTTCGAAGATTTTTTCAATAACAAATAACAACCAATTTGAATTTTAGTATTTGTGAGAACTTTTTCGGTCAGAAATTTATGAAGATTTTTTTCGAGCACAAAATTTTTCTTAAGTTGATCACAAATCAAGTATTTTTTTTGTAGTATATATTTCATACTTCTAATTTATTTACCTGACTTTGTGCTCATTAAAGTACATAACCACAACAAAGAAGTTCTATTTTAATAAGTAGTTTTAATGATTCTATGATAATTTCTGTTTTTTATTTTAAATAGTTGTGAAAATAAATAGTTAAGATAAAAAAGAAAACACATGTGTCTCTCTCTAGACTATTGTTTCTCATGAACTCATTTTCAAGCCACCATCATCTACAACATTTTTGGTTTACGGAGATGAAAAACCGCTATATTTAACAACAACAAAACTGTCTCATTCATTTTCAACTTATATGACTATGTATTTCGTATTTCTTGGTTGGGAGAAATCGTAAAATCCATTGAGTGATTATTGTTTCACTTCCCCTCCCTCATGAATCAAAATAGATGATATTAACTATTGATTAATCAACCAAAAATCAACAATTTTTATATTAATAAATTTTCACTTCCCTTCGTTTTTTTCCTTGTACAGTTTTCACTTCCTTTCCTAGCTTATGGAGTTTTCGAAATAATAAAAAATTGATAATATTCAACCGTTAAAAGATTATATATATATAATGTTTCAGATTTTGCAAAAAATAATGATTGGTGGCTCAGGGTGGGTTAAAGGTGAATGGAAAATGAGCATTGATACATTAAAGAGATACATGTATTATTTAAATTAGACTTTTAATCTAAATCTTAAATTCTCAATGCATAATAAAAACATCAAACAGAACAAACACCCAGCAACAATCTAAAATCTATAAATGAAATTATAATAATCTAATAATCATTTCATTAATTTTCATTCACATCTAATGGACATAATTGAAAAATAAAAATAAAAATCAAGTCTAAAACAGCTAAAATCAAACTTGTTTGGTAAATGATCTAGAATCAAAATTAATAAGTAAGAAACAAGAATTACTAAAAAAAACTACTAGAGAAAGGAATAAGCCTATTTGGAGGAAACACCAAGTTTGATGCAAAATTGTTCATCTTATGTTCAACCGAAAAAGAACACCGTTTTAGGATTAAAATAATGACGAAGGGAAGGGAAAAAGACGAATCAAAATAGAAAAGACAAGAACAAACATTTTGCTCGATGGAGGGCAACACTTCTCGATGGTGAAAGAAGTGAATTAAAAAATCAAGTCAATCAAAAAATTTCCAAAGCGGGTTTCATCTTGAAACGATTATAATATAAAGTAAAAATTAAAAAAATATTGAACCAACAATTTAAAAAGAAACTCACTGATATTATATTAATATATTTGCTATCTTTGATAATATAATACATATTGCTATCTTGCAATTAACCTATCATTGTTAATGTTCTAAACCTGAACAAACAATTTCAAAAGAAAGCATTTTGAGGTTGTTAATTTTAGATTTTTTTTGGGAAGAAGTATCAAATATTTGGAGTTAATTTTAGGTTTAAGAATATTATAATTTGATTATATTGATGATTTATTTTTAGGTTAAAAAAATTATGTTTTAATTATATTTAAGTTTAACAGTGTTACAATTTTTATAACGGAAGATGGATATAAATACTATTTTAAAATGAAACTATATTTGTCGGAATGCGAACAAAACAAAAAAATTCACAAGGATCAAAATCATAACGATTATAATTTTAAGGACCAAAAACATATTTAAACCATTAAACTATTACTCGACATAGATAAACAAACCTAAAATGAAGATCAATTATTTATTTTGTTTATTTTTATTACAAGTAATTATTTATCTAGTATTATAATCTAACATGAATTAATGATTTTTAAAAAATATGCTTGTAACAGTCAAAAAATGAATTAATAAAAAATATATCTATATTTAATTTATTATTGAAAAACATAATTTTTTTTTCTCACATGTGTAATTGAAAAAGTATCTTACGCAAAATTATTATTACAATTATTTTTCATAATACTCGTTAACTTTGTTAGAGTGTCTAATATAAGATTACAATAATTTTCAAGCAAATTACTAACAAATAAACCAAAATATATATTACTAACAAATAAACCAAAATATATATTACTAACAAATAAACCAAAATATATTAATTATCATATAATTAATTTGTTTTAACATAATCAACTTATTTTTTTTAAAAAGCATATTTTTAAAAATAACTTTTTTGATAGTGAATGTACTCGTGTATTGTACGAGAGCATTCACACTAGTATTATTATATTTTCAAATCTAAAATTAATATTATTTTAATAAATATTAAATTAATTAATAATTTTAAAATAAATACTATATAAAATTAATTATACTAATATCTGACCCTTATGGTAATAAATTTAACTAAAAAAAATATCATGAACACATTATGGCTATCAAAAGTCAAAGAAGAAATCAAAATAATTAAAATATTCGCATTGCGAAAGACCAGACGTAACCGTTATTTATTTTAAAAGGAATAAATTTATTTTGAATTGGAATACAATGTTTATGGCACGTGAATTGTGTATATTAAAATAAACTGATATACAAAATATTATAAAAAAGGATTTTATGTTATTATTATGTTGTTAGAATTATAATCATAAATTGATCGTTAATTTTCATAATGGAGGAACATGAGACAGCTAACAAATAATTCGTTCCATTTATATATATAAAAAATATCATATAAAAGATACGTATATTAGTACCGGTACATTAATATATATAATTTATTAATTTACACCCATTATTTTTTTACAAAAGAGCGTAAATTAACAATCTACACTTTCTTGTTTTAGACTAAGATAACTTGCCATTTCTTTTCCAAAATTAAATAAATGAATAAGTATTGATTTAATTTACACTTTTTATTTAATTTATTTTCCACTTATTTTCTTTCTTTTATATTTGATATCTCCTTTGTTTATTGGAAAAAAAAATCAGAAATAATTTTATATTACTGACAAATATTTTAAATCAATTGATGATAACATGAATGATTTTGGATTGTATACATAAATTTTTTGATTTTTTTAACTGTTGTATCAAACAAAAAAGTAATTGTTTTAAAAAAAATAATTAAAATAATATATCACAAACTAAAAAGAATATCATCAAAGTTTTACATTAAAGTATTAAAAAATACCAATTTATGTTAATAATAAAAAAATACAAAAAAAAAATGTTTTTTTTGTTAACTAATAGGTGGATTAAATACCATATCTTTACTTAATATTGTAAGTCATTAAATACACGAATCCTTTCGGTTATAAAGTATTCAATCCCTATATTTTTATTCAAATGTGGGACATGTACAATTCATATGAATGAGTTAGTCTTCACTATCCCATAAAATATTTTTTAATATATGTACGTATACTTTTATATTTAGTCACCCTATATTGTCACTCCAAATAAATAATTTTGTTGACAAAAACGTGATAGAAAAATGAAAATCCAAAAGTTATCAATTAAGTGATATATTTATTTGTTTTGTTTTAACATTATCGGTCTCAACAACAAGTATAATGGAAATTAATATTTATGTGTTTGAACATTTAAGACATTTAATATGTATAACCTTACTAATTAATTAATAAACTTGATACATATTTGTATTATGTGATACGAAGAGCAAGCTGTTGAGGGATTTATGCTTGTCTAGCCTCCACTGTGGAGAAACATGTGTGAAGGAAGGTTTTCTTGGTGGCGATTGTGGAGATTTCCTCTTCACCTGCTTTTGCGTTTGGTTTTGTAAGGATAACTCATAATGCTGCCTAGCTATTGTTATTAGTCAGAGAATTAAATATAAATAAAAAAAGTAATTCAAAATAGTTTAATATAATATATTCATTTTTTAATTACTATTTTTACTTATATTTTATTTCAAAAATAATATATATATAGTCTTTTATCATACTTATAAATCAAATATGAGATATATATCTATACGTACATTACAATAAAACAAAGTTTATTTTATAATAAATATAATATTTGTCGTTTAATTAGCGTAATTATCTATTAATAATAATAAATATATAATTATTTGTTTATTTAAATTTTTGTCATTTTTTATCTACTAAATGCAAGATTAATAGCATTGGTTTTCTTTCTCTTCACTTACCTTGGAAACTTGTATAAGATTAAAAGAAGTATATAATACTTATAAGACATGTGATCATTCAAAATCCCTTCATCAAATATGTGTGTAGAGACTTTTAATAGTTTAATTTATGATACATTTCAAAATACATGTTTTACAATTAGACTATTACGGTGGTAGCTAGATAGTTCAACAAGCCTAAAATGAAGATCAATTATTTCACTTTTTCTTCGTTACAAGCAACTATTCATTTAATATTATAATCTAACATGCATTAATAAATTTATTATTGGATAAAATAAATATTTTACACATATATAAATGTAAAAGTATCATACCTAAAATTATTATTACAATCATTTTTTATAATACCCATTAACTTTGTTAGAGTGTCTAATATAAGATTACAATAATTTTTAAAGCTAATTATTAATAAATAAATCAAAATATATTAATTAGTTTTAACATAAAAAAATGTTTTAGAATATATTAATTAGTTTTAGAATGTAATTAATATGTTGTAATCATATAAATTTTTTTAAATCATTTTTCTCTTTGAAAATTTTTGAGAAAAAAATCAGAATCATTTTTTTTTGTTTATTTATTTATTTATTTATTTATTTATTTATTTATTTTTATAAAATAATTGAAACTTTTTGTTATTTGTTTTTCAAAAAACTTATTCAAAATCGATTTTAACCAAACATATGTTCAAAATATTAAAATAGTTTAATTTATAAACTAATTTTAAATTGATTCAGAACCGTAAAAGGTTCAGTTATTTTTAAAATATAATTACAAAACAACGCTTGTATTTAGCCACCGCTGTAAAATGGGCGTTGTTAAATGGCGCAGTGTTTACACCATAAATCTCTCGGGTCGTAATCAAGGTACATGTTTTTTATGCACAGGTGTTTTTTATGCACAGTACACGGTTTTCATGTTAATCAAGTTATACGTTGCCTCTTTTTCTTAAAAAAAGAAACTCATGTTACCTCTTCATTCATCTTCAAACTCATACATTACATATTTATTCATTTATATATAAATTAAGATATTATAAAAACTACACATTGAATTTGTTGTGATATAATTATTACTAGTCATGGAGAGAAAAATTATAATCATGTTCTTCCTTCTATTAACCACGGGTAAGATTATATATATATATATACTAGCTTTGTCTTTATATGGACTACACATTTCTTTTTAATTAGTATTAATTATGTGTTTGATAAATATTGGTTTTATGTGGTAAAATTAGATATTACAGTTAAGACAACAGAAGGTGAAATATGCGAGGACAGAAGCTGGCTGTACGGAGAAAATGTGTGCTGGTATAAAGAACTCTGTCGAGTAACATGTGTGAGTGAAGGCTTCCAAGATGGTTATTGTAAACCACAATTGGAGTCCAACTGCCATTGCGTTTGGCCTTGTCATAAACTCGATAGTGGATTCATTGTAAAGGTTCCCTCTTAATTAACATGTTATGGATCAACCACAAATTAATAAATGTATATCTTCTTCTATCATCTTATAAGATATAGATCAAATATGATACTTATGTTAGTTACAACCAATTGTTAGTTTATCACATATACATCAAAGAATTGTATATAATACTTAAAACACATCTGATCATTCAAAATACCTTCGTCAAATGAGTGTGTAGAGACTTTTAATAGTTTAATTTATGATACATTTCAAAATACATGTTTTACAATTAAACTATTACTGGGTGGTAGCTAGATAGTTCAACAAGCCTAAAATGAAGATCAATTATTTCTCTTTTTTTTCGTTACAAGCAACTATTTATTTAATATTATAATTTGACATGCATTAATAAATTTATTATTGGAAAACATAAATTTTTTACACATATATAAATGTAAAAGTATCATACCCAAAAGTATTATTACAATCATTTTTCATAATACCCATTAACTTTGTTAGAGTCTCTAATATAAAATTACAATCATTTTTCAAGCTAATTACTAATAAATAAACCAAAATATATTAATTATAAGTATATGATTAATTAGTTTTCACATAAAAAATATGTTTTTTTAAGATGCAAAATTTAAAAGTGAATACTAACTCGTGTATTGTATGATCTTTTACATTAGTATTATTGTATTTTCAAATTTAAAAATAATAAATTTTTATTTAAAATTAATATTGTCTTAATATATATTAAATTAATTGACTTAATTAATAATTGCAACTAAATATTATATAAAATTAATTATATTAATATAATAAATCATTTTTTTAAGTACCTAAAAAATAATTTTTCATAAAAAAAAATCAATAAATTATTTACTAAAATATTATTATAAACATTAAAAATTTGATATTAAAATTTGCTCTATATCTACAGTGACCTTGATAACAAATTTAACAAAATAAAGTATTATGTGAAGCATTATATCTCTCAAAAGAATAGTTAAGTATAATTAGAGTCTTCATATTATGGAAGAAGAGAGATAACCATCTAAAAAGAGATAAATTTCTTTTTAATTGGAATAGAGTTGTTTATGGCAAGTGATCGTATACCTTCAAATAAACTAATATATACACATATGTCAAGAAATGAAGTAAATGAAAAGAAAGAAAAAAATTAAGCGACGGTGATTATTATATTTATTTAGAATGTAATCAATATATTGTAATAAAAAAAAAAATTAAATCACTTTTTTCTTTGAAAATTTTTTAGAAAAAAATCAGAATCATTTTTTTTATGGAAAAATAATCAAAAAAATTTGTTATTCATTTTTCGAAAACTTGTTCGAAACTAATTTTAACTACAAATCTGTTCAAAATATTTAAATGATTTATATTTATAAATTAATTCTGAACTTAATTTAAACTAATTTAAAAGTGATTTTAAAAAACTGAACCAAACTAATAATATGATTTAATTCTCATTTTTTGGGTTGTAAACCTCTGTACGTATAAATACACACTAGTAATGGAGTTTCATGTGACTGACGACTGTTGACAAGTGTTCTCTATACACCAAGTGTTCTCTATACACAGGACGCGATACCATTTCATGTTAATCAAGTTATATGTTACCTCTTTTTTCTAAAAAAGAAAATCATGTTACCTCTTGATTTATCTTCAAACTCATATGCCACACATCACATATTCATTCATTTATATATAAATTAAGATCATATAAGAGATACGTATATTTCGTACTTCACTTTTGATTTCAAGAATTGAATTTGTTGTGATATAATTATTACTAGTCATGGAGGGAAAAATTATCTGAGTTTTATTCATGTTCTTCCTTCTATTAGCCACCGGTAAGATAATATATATATATATATATATATATATA
>NC_021165.2:6242283-6281486 GCF_000331145.2 Cicer arietinum | reverse complement strand
TATATATATATATATATATATATATATATGATCACCTCTTTTACCAAATGTGTAAATTAACAATTTACATTGTTTTATGCTTTTAACTAAAATATTCAATTATTGATTTTTCAAAAATTACATAAATAATCAAATATTGATGTAATTTATATTTTTTATTTATTTATTTATATTTAAAAATATATTTTCTTTATATTTCACTAGTAAAAAGTATGCTAGCTTTGTCTTTATATGGACTACACAATTTTTTGTCAGTATTAATTATGTGTTTGAACATTTTAGACAGTAAATATATATCTTACTAATTAATTATTAATTAATAAAGTTGATAAATATTTGTATTATGTTGTGTGATGTGGTAAAATGAAATATTGCAGTTAAGACAGAAAAGGTTAAAATGTGCAAGGACACATAGAGGGATTATATTTGCTGGTTAAGCAGCAAGTGTCGAGAGAAATGCGTGAATGAAGGTTACGAAAGTGGTCATTGTAAGTTCTAACGGATATTTCGACCCTTCCTGCATTTGCGTAAAGCCTTGTCCATTTCCAAACGAATAACTCATATGTTCTTTTATTGGGCCTACATTTTGGTGACTTGTTCTCTTATCTTTTAATATTTTCAAAAATTTCCAATAAATCTTACTTTCATGCTACCTACCGTGAAAACAAACCTCCCTATTTCTTTTGAAACCCTACATGGATATCAAAAGTTCTCTCCATAATATATAGTACGATTTTCTTTTTTTAATTGGTTCATGCCAACATATATACAATTAAAGTGCATTTAATCAAACTTTTCAATTGTAATAACATGGAATCAAATTCTACATATAATAAAAGATTTTAAATTTTTGTAAAAAAAAAAAAAAAAAGACTGAAATCTATAATAAAAATTGTAATAAGATGAAAGTTCGAATTAAACACTTGATTCAGATATATAACAAAGTCAATAATTAGAGTATTTTTATTTTTTTGTCAATATGAAATAGTGTGTCGATAAGAAAATAAGATATTTTTATAATCAATTAAATAACAGTTAGCATATAATTTAATTGCAGTTTTAGTTTCTCTATTATTATTAATTCACGGAGTTGGTTCTTCTATTTTAAAAGTCGACAGTTTTGATTCTTTCTCCAGATTTTTTAACTAAAAAAACGATAATTTGACATATTTGTAATATACAATTTTATAATGTAGAATCATCTAGAATAATTAATTATTCATGTGTCATTAATTAGATTAAAAACATGAAAAATTACTGAAGTTGAAATATAAGTTTTTATGACGTTTTATGCCAATTTTATGGGTATTAATCATATCATATATCACGTTATTTAAATAATCTTACACATATTTTTTAGTTAAAAAATCACATGGATGGACCAAAATTGTTGATTTTCAAAAATAGAAGACCAATTTCGTGAATCAATAAAAATAGAAGAAATAAAACTGCAATTAAACCTTCAAATAATATGCCAAGTGAAGATTGAGCTGCCATAAAATATATTGGCTTAAATGACTCGGCTATTATGTATTTTCTTCTGTGTTAAACGAATAATATACTTTTACATTATTAACTAAGATATTAATTTTTATAAATCGTAAAACTTTTTTTATTTATATCTAATCAAATAATATTATGGTATCATTTTCTTAGATTAATTAGTTTTTAAAATATTTTCAATAAAAAAAAATTTATACCATTGATATATATAAATTAAATCTATTAAATAATTATTATTATAAAATATTCTTGTAAATTCTATTTTTTTTTAATGGTGCTGTTATTATCATGTAACAAACTTTTATCAACGACACTTTTGGAATATGCTGATATTTTTATGAGATTTAAAATAATAATTGTATTTAATTATCTTTTTAATGAGTATAAAGTTAATTATTTTTATTTATAATAAAAATACGAGTAGCATGTCATAAAAAACTTGTTTTAGAAATAAATAAATAAATAAATAACATTTATAATTATAAATAAGGTGAAGAGGTTGAAAAGCATGAGAATGGAGTGTGGCATGAAAGAAGCACGCAATGGAATGGCCCACTCACTCCAATAGATGAGGTAAGAAAACAATGGAGAAGAAGGTGGATTACCAACCTCCTCAAATTCTTCCCATTACTTTAATGTTATTTTTTCTTCTAGTGCTTCTAGAAACAACAAAAAACTAAGGTCGGAAGGTGAGGCTTACCAACCATGTTCGTAGAAATTGACATGGCCGGCCCAAAATAACATAACTGTGTTGGATGCGATGCGAGGTTGGTTGGAGCTTGAAAAAGACTGTTATATTTTTTTAAGAAATACTACTTACTAATAACAATATTATGTTATAATAAAACATCATTAAATCCTTAGTTTAGGGGTTTGATAGTTCAAAAAATGGTTTAAGTTGAGTTAAATGAGTTGAAGAATTTAAATGACTAATATAGAAATGTGGTTATCTTTAAGGCCTAATTCAATAGTTAAGTGTCCATATTGTTGTGATGAATATCTTAATCTATATTAAAACTCAAAATTTGATAGTTGTGTGTGTGAGAGGCACACAATATACAAATTTAATGAAAGGGAGAATACTAGTAACATAATAATTAATATAGTAGTACTCTCTTATATTTAAAAAAAAAAATGGCAATTTAATATTTAATGTATTATAATCTCTAATTTAAACTTAAATATTAAATTAGTCAACGTATTTATTTTAAATGAGAATTAAAATCCCCCAAAAAAATGAAACCACTAGATATATAATCAAATGAGAAATGGATATCCATATACAATAGTAGCTATCAAAGGTGTAAGAAATCAAAGGTAAAAATAAAAAGAGTGAAGCCAGACAGACAGTTTAGCCAACCAATTTCACAATGTAAAGTCCTTAGTCGTAGTTGTTTTTAGTTAGTCAATTGTTAGTTATTTTGTTATAACTTAATAGTTAGTTATGCTAGTTACAACCAATTGTTAGTTTATCACATGTACATCAAATGTTTGTATATAAAATGGTAAGACACAACAATTCGATGTAACTTTTTTTTTTTAAAATTAATAAAAATGTATATTAAATATTTTTCTTGTTTAGATTTGTAATATGGTATTAGAACCTCTGATTTGAGCATTTTTTTTTTTCTGCTTTGCTTTCTTTTCTTTTCTCAATGGTGAGAAATAACAACAATAGAGATCAAGAAAGTTTTGATCCTTTACAAAATAATGAGTTCTTATTATATTCACTCAAGTGAACGCCGCTTTCTGTTATTATGTGCCAATTCTTGTTGGAAACAATTACCATAGAAGGGGGAATACCATAACAAAAGCCATCTATACAATATAATAAAGCAAAGATGATAATTTGACAAATTTGACACGTGTCAGCTAAACAGAGTGTTATAAGATATCAAGTTTCTATTAATAGAAATAATATTTCTTTTCTTTATAATAAAATTAAACTTATGTTTCTATTAATAGAAATAATATATCTTTTCTTCATATTAAAATTAAACTTATGTTACACGACTTTGTACATGCGTCAGTTGAAAAGTTATGGCCAATTAAAAAAATAAAAGAATGAAAATAAAAAAGAATGAATTGAAAATAAGGTACACGTTTCAACCGTTGAAAAGAATTTAGTAGCCAGTTAAAAAAAAAAAAAAGAATAACAGCAAAATACAGTCAATTACACCACGACTTGACAGTTTTTTGAATTATTTGCTTCAAATTAATTTAATTAAAAAATTATTTTATTTTACGTTAATCTACGAATTCTTTTAATTCCTTCAGACTTTCTTTCTTAATTCTCGTACTCCTTTAACTGTCTCTCTTCGGTACTCTCTCATTTTTTGCGTCTCTCTTGTAAATATCATTCATATTGTTTGTGTATATACAGTTTTTGCTTCAATTTCTCCATCAGAGTTTGTTGCTTCAATTTCTCCAAGAAATGAGTAAACAAAACTTTTATGCAATGAAAATAGTATTGAGATTAATATTCGTGATCTATTATTTCTCGATTTGATATTAATATTCCTGGTGAAACTATGTATTTGTCCGTGTTGCGTCTAACAACTTTCTGGAGTATATGTTCACACGAATTACTAATGTTAAAAAATTGTAAATGTGTATATATATATTTCTATCCTATTATATAACATTTGCGTTAATAACTCCAATTTTAAATTCACTCATAAATAGTCAACAAATTGTACATTTGTGTATTTATATTTCTATTCTCTTATACAAGATTTCTCTTAATAACTCACATTTTAAATTCTCTCATAAATAGTTCATGCCCGTCCTAATAATTTTGATTCTAAGTTGTGGTGTTGGGACACAGTTATATTAATTAAATAATAATAATTTATTTAAATAAATATAAATTTTATTTAGACTTCTTAGCCATGAATTCAATTAAATTTTTAGAACATTGAAGAGAACAATAATAATTTATTTAAGAAAATATAAATTTTATGTAGGAATTAAAGAAACAATTCATTTCATCGATTCATTGAAAGTAATGGTTTTTCAAACTTCAAATACTATTTTATCAAATTTAAAAACTACTATATTACTAACATGCAAATTCAAAGATAAAAGATACTCATAGTTTTTATGTGTATTGTAATTTTTTGTTTGTAACGGGAAAATTATTTTTCTTTAGTATTTTGTGAGTAGTACTAAAATGAAATATATTTTGCCACTTGATACAGCAAAATTTATATGAATTCTTAAATGTCATGTATTTCATATAAATAACGTAGGTTGAATAATAAAAATAAAAATTCATTATTAAGTAACTTACTCATCTTTACATTTACTAATTTACTTATTTTATATAACTAAATATCCATTATTTTTAAAATTCTTATTTCATCTAATCTAATTATTTAAGTTTTTTTAATAATTATTGTTTTTATTTGTTTAAAATTGAAAGTATTTTTTTATAATAAGTTTTTTAGAAAGAAAAAAGATTATTTGTAAAATTAAAGAGTAAGGTATCATCATTTGAGTCAGATTAAAGAGTTGGGTTAGAGTCATACTTTTCATCAATAACATTGAGCGTATAATATAAGAAAGTAGTTTTTAAGTTAAGTTATAACTAAATTTTTTTTAATTTTTTTATTCTAAATTTTTTTAAGTCAATTTATTTTTTTAATATCAATAAAATTTATGCAATTTGATATATATATATATATATAAATTAATTAATATAATAATTTATTTATTAAAATCGTTGTTTCCATACGACGCACGAATTACATACTAGTACTAATAAATGACAAGTTTGAATTTCTTAATGGATCTTTGTTTATGCCTCACAAATTTGATCATGCACACACAAGAACAAGATGAGATGCAACAATCATATATTTTCTTGGATCATAAATTGTGTATCTTCATCAATTACGCAACGTTTAACATTCAAGGATAATAATACATTTATATAAAATAAGTAATTATATGTATATAAAAATTAAAAAATAATAATAATTTGAATAGAATAATGAGTTTGAAGGTAAATGCCTAAGTTTCAAGTATTAACACTTCCAACCTCATTTTTCGAGTTTAAAATTTTGAGAAAAATTGATATTTATGTTCAACCAAAGTATATTTTTTCATCAAAAATTGAGATAGATTTGAATCCACAAATGTAGATTGTCATTATCATTACATCCCTGTCTCAATTCGAATGAAATTATCTATCTATTTATTATTTTTAATATGTGCTATATTAATTTTAAAAACTTAATTTTATCAAGGTAAAAATAAGTTGATATGATATTTGCCTAGTTGTCTATACTACCCTTAAAACAATCAATATTTGTACTCCTAATTCATTTTTCATAGCTAGTAGGTGAAACAAATTAAAGAAAGGCACGCTAGTATAGATATAAACAGTGTTTGATCTCAAGAATGGATGGTAGGGGGTGTTACTCACCAAAGCTGAATTGACAAGAGTGAGTGGAGTAAGTTAAAAAATCTTCTAGAATATATATTTATAAAAGAAATATTATATAAAGTACTAGTATAAAGCAATAAACAAGTAGTTATAAAGAAAGTGGAAAGGTGGAAGACCATATACGCATTAAAAGTTGAGAAAACGAATCATTATTAAGTTTTTTGGGGTGTACCCATAAAAATGTTTGGTAGACATTGCCTGTTTTAAACTACATGGATTAATGAACCACGTGGATGTAGGTAAAAAGCAATTGCTCTAGTAGGTCTTGCAGTTTTTATTTTCAAAATATAAATAGAATAAAATATTATATTTTATAATAAAAATATAAACAAATATTAATAATTTTTTTTGTTTAATTATAATATCTCTAAAGTATATTTTATTAATTAATAACATTTTTTTCCTACAACCAAATTTATATAATTAGCCATAGAATAATTTTGAAATAGACTTAATTATTTTTAGATTTACATAAATTAAATTTGATCCACTATATTGTGTTTTTCTTTTAGTTTTATAATAAAAATTACAAATATTAAATATAAAAAATATTTTAAATTTAAATCTATATTCTAATATATCAAATATTTTTACAAATTTAAATTGTATTTATATAAATATACATAACTTTATCAACTTTTGCCTATAATTTATTTCATAGGGGTACTATACAAACATAGACCATTTTATCCTAATGTAGTGTGGTCTAATCTTAAGCTGTCGTCATACCCAACTAATTCCATGAGGGTAGTTGCTAAACTAACTTACAAATTTACAATAGTCACCACAATAATGCACTTGGATCAATAAGAAAATAAAGAAAGATGTGAAAGAAAAGGAGAAAAACTTCTATCTTATAGAGTAATTCTTATATAATTACAATTATAAATTCAAATTATTTATAATATATATATATATATATAGCATTTAAATTTTTTGATAATAATAATAAATTATTTTTCCTCTACTCTATAATTTTCTGTTTATGTAAACTTAAATAATTTAAATTTATAATTACAAACAAATTTAATTGAATTAAAAAATAATTATATTTCTAAGAATGGGATTTACTGTAAGAATGTTATATTTTGACAGCCATGCATGCATGATGACGATGTTTGTTTCATAGTTGAATTTTAAGAAATAATTTTGTAAGATAAAATAGAGATTTTCCTTTTGCGATGATTGAATAAATTAATTTTGAATAAAAATAATTAATTTTTTTGTCAAAAAGATTTTGAATACGATTTTCTTTAATGATATGTATCGATTATATATGATAGTATATATAATTCCTTATATATAATGTATTAAATGGTAAAAATTAATAAGGGTTGGGTTGGTTTAATAATGTAAATATTGTTGTATTTAGAATTTGATTGTTGAGTCGATTTGCTACATAGCAAACCAACTACTCGATGATATCTTTAAATTAGACCGTAATTTGTTCACAACCGAGGGAATAGCCTCCATCCCAATTGGCATATTGTGGTTAAGGACAAAGGTGTACGTGGTTGGCCTTAATGAGGTTTACAAGAAGAAAAAATCTATAGAAGATGAAGAGAGACCATTCCACGTTTTAAGATTAAGGTAGTGAAAAAAGTATGTGAGTTATGTAATTAATTTTTTTAATCTACTGAGAATAATTATTCTCATTCTCTCTTAAAAATAGTTATTATCAAGAGAAAATGAAAATAAAAAATAATTAAGATAAGATAAGATTACACATAACGTTAAATGTATATAACAAGTCTATCCAGCCTATATATATCAAATAAATTAAAATGAAGGAATTAATTTACGCGTATTTTTTTCATCTAAAAAGGTTTGTAATGTACCTTTAATTAATAACTAATTATTTTTGGTATTCCAAATGGGATAAAGTTTAATTGCCATATATGACAACACATTCGTGTGTGGAAGACGTGTATATATAAATTTGTAAATTCAAAATTTTTATATATAGAAAAACCTTATTAGTCATTTAAAATAAGCGGGCAGAGATGTTGAGAATTTATTAGCCTCTTTATGAATAAAAAGTGTTATTATTGAAATGCTATATTTATTTATAAATTAAAAATGACAATTTCAAAGTGAAGAGACGTAACTATTAAAAAAAAATATTTTAAGAAAAACTATTTTACAAGTGAATAATTTATTGTAAAAAAAATAGAATAGTTAATTAGAATTTAATAGTTTTATTTGTATTGAATAATAAATTTAGTTTCCTTTAAATAAGAAAGAATTTATTAAGATGACATAAAGAATGAAAATGCAAATAGAAAGAAAAGGAAATATAAAGTAGAGCTAGCTACCTACCCAAAAGAAAGCAAGCACAAACTTAATTGTAACCACTCGTCTTTTGTGACCAAGTCGGTCAATCTGTGTTGAGTGTTGAGAGAGAAAAAGAAGGTCTTCCGAGTCAATTGCAACCTTTCCCTCTCTCTCTCCCATTTATATTCTCTTCTTCTCTCTCTCTTTCCACTTTTCATTCACCATGGGTAGATCTCCCTGTTGTGAGAAAGATCACACCAACAAAGGTGCTTGGTCTAAAGAAGAAGACGACCGTCTCACTAACTACATCAATATTCATGGTGAAGGTTGCTGGAGATCTCTTCCCAAAGCAGCTGGTAATTCTTCATTCTTCATTCTCATTCTTCATTTCCCACAATTTCATTTCATTCTTTCCTACAACACAACACAGGTTTGCTTCGATGTGGCAAAAGCTGCAGACTTAGATGGATTAATTACCTTAGACCTGATCTCAAGAGAGGTAATTTCACTCCCCAAGAAGATGAACTCATCATTAGCCTCCACACTTTCCTTGGTAACAAGTATGTTTCCTTTTCAATTTCTTTCTTTTCCTTCATTCTTTCTTTTTTTAAATCAATTTTTTTTTTAATTTATTTTATCATTAATATTTTCAGATGGTCTCAAATTGCTGCGAGATTGCCTGGAAGAACGGACAATGAAATTAAGAACTACTGGAACACGCACATCAAGCGTAAACTATTCACACGCGGAATTGATCCTTCCACACATAAACCACTCAACGGTGGCTCCGCCGCAGTGGTAGCTTCTTCTCAACCTGAATTGCCTGTGGTCCCCACAAGCAACGAGAGCAGTAGTAGCAGCAGCAAGAAGAAGAAGAATAACAACAAAAGCGAGTTTGAGTTATTTAGTAATAATAATATGAACAGAGAAAAAGTGGTTGTAACTGATTCGGGTTGTGTTGAAGAATCAGTGTCAAATAGTAGCAGTGGAGTAACCATAGAAGAAATAGCTCCATATCCACCTCACATAAATTTGGAACTTTCGTTGGCTCCACCTTCTCAACAACAACAAATTTCATTGTATTCGTGGCAAGGAGGTGTGTGTCTTTGTCGACATGCTTTAGGGTTACACGGTAATAATCACCAATTACCTTGTAGCTGTAAAAAACCAATTACTCATCCACATGGAACTCCTTCTGCTACTATTCAACAACCTGCGCCAACCGGCAATGATGTTTTTAAATTTTTCGGAGCCGGGAATTTTAAGTTTTGATTGGAAATTCTAGGAACTAATTAGCCTTTTTTTTTTGTTGTATTTCAGTTGTTTAACGTTGTGACTATTACTTTTAAGTTACCAATGTTAACGACCAAGAACAGTTTAGTTGTAGTAGATCCAATTTCGAACTATATTTTTGGTGTTTTTTTTTTTCCGTCAAAAATTTATTTTAATTATTTGTTATATACTATGTTCGTTCGTTGACTGTTGAACAGTAGTCTTAACTATAAGTTTGGGTACTTCTTTTATATCACTCTTATTTGCTGCGTCTTGATTTTAATGTGTTTCGTGTTTTAAACATGAAAATAAACTAAATTCAATTTTTTACAAATATCATATAGTAAAAGTACTATTTGAGTTGTTGATGTTGAACGGTTATTTTATTTTTTTTAATTATGATTTTATATTTTAAAACTTCAATAAAACTCGGAACCATTTACTTGTAAAATTAATATGAAAACTCTTGTGAATTGTTTATTGACTAGTGGCCATGTGTTCAACTATCTGAGTAGGAAAAGGCTCCTTTTGTGCTAATAAACTATTTTTAGTTTATTTTTAAATCTTTTGAGAGATAAAAGGTAGTATTTTTTATAACAATACTTACAAGATAAAAGGATATTGTTTGACACACAAACTAAAAAAAAACAGCAACAACAAGACAATACGTCTTATTCTATTCTCTTTTGATTTCAGAAAGTGAAAACATAGATGGCACAATATTCTCTCCCTCTCCCCAACCCTTTCTTTTTCTTATGAATTGTGTTTTAATTTTAAGTAATACTTTCGATAAGTTATAATATTTCAGTTAGTTCTTTTATCATACGAACTAGCTATATATAACATAACATGAACGTAGTAAATAGTTATATTAAATAATTTTATATTCTGAGTAGTAATTAATAAAGGGAATTTATCTAAAAATATAAGATTTAGCAAATAAATATATTACTCCATATGAAGTTTATCATGGATTCGAGTTTCTTTTACTCCATGTTTCTTTTAAGGCATATATTTGGTCAACCTATAGAAAAAAATTGTTATCTCAACCCTTTAAATATTGAATACCATAACTAAATTATCAATATAAAATTTATTTAATATTATTCAATTAATTTATGTATAATAGTATGTTCGTATTCATGGTAAAAGTATAATAAAAATATTGAATAGTATATTGGGTTCGTTTGTTTAAAAAAATTAAATGTTTTAGAATATTTTATCTTTTATTATAATATTAAAAATAAAACTCAAATAACAAAGTAATTTAAATAATTTATTTTAAAAAATAATTTTAAATATTTGATCCATTTTGTATAACTATTTTTAGATAATAGAAGAGTGTTAATTTTATAGCAAGTATCCATGTAGACGAATAATTAATTTGAAGTCTTCATAATTAGTAGAATTGAATTAGAAGGTCAAAGAAAGACTGAATAAAAACATATACAAAAAGAATTATAAAATAAGCGGAGTTTGAATTTGATTTTGAAGTTTTCCAACCATCTAGAAACGAAATTATTAAGCGGAGTGTATGTTTATAATTTGACTGTATTATATAACTCAAATAGTATAAAGACGGATTTTGCGTGGAAAAGATTTAGAAGTTCAACTCTTTATAACATTTTTTATGGCAAAAGTTTATATATTAGAACCAAACCAAAATATTACGAGTATAAGGAGTATTCACAACACATAAAAATATAAGAAAAAAACAATTAGGAAACACACATCGAACCAAATATTTTAATTTTAATTGTTATGCTGTTTAATTAAAATCAGACTCATTAATGCGTGAATGTCTTATTGATTGAAATCTAAATTAAATTATTTATAATAAATTTTATATATATAGTTGTATAAGTTAATTATAATAGAATTTTATATATTTTTTATATAAAAAAGAATTATATATATAGTGTATGAATATAAGTGTAATTGAGTTGTTTATGTGATATGGATTGCAGATTATTTAAATGTTGATTTGAAACTTAATTATTAGTTTATTGTGTTAGTTAAACTTTGTTCTAGATACATATATGTACCTAATCTGAATTATCGTTATCCATTCTTGTAATAATAATAAATGAATGAGAGAATGCATGTGGGCCACGTCATGTGATTGGACAGAATATATGTTTAGGCTTAGCAACTACCCACGATTTCAGAAGAAAAAAAAAGAAAAAAGAAAAAAGGTTGGGATGGATGGAAGGTGTGTGATTGAAGAGCAAGGAGTCGTGTTTGGTGAGAAGTGGGGCCAGACATGTTGGAAGGATGAATGGATGGTGCGGTCGAAGAAGACAGAAGACGTTAAGAAAGAGGAACTCGTGAATCTATAAAACATCAACATTGAAACATGAGCGAGCAGAGAAGGGTTAGGTAGGTAAATAGTGTACACGTCATTCGTTACACCCACCCTCTGTCTTTTCTCATTAATTCCTCACTTCTCTTATCTGCTTTCGCTATCCTTCTCTATTTTTATTTTTCTTCCATATTTAAATATAATTTATTAACTTGCTAAATTTTAACATATATTTATCTATCATTAAATATCTAATGTATATAAAATAAGACCAGAAACAGTATACATATAATTCCACAGTTTTTAAAAATGATCATTAAAATTGAGGAATTGAAACAAAAATTGTATCCACTAGACATTTTCCTATAATTAAATAGAAAATATAAATAATGGTAGACGACAAGTATATACAAAATCAAACAAATAATTCTAACATGGCAAAATACCAAGAATGGCTTATATTTAAAGACATACATAGTAATAACAAATTTTAATGTGATAATATTTTATATTGAAGAAAAATTAAATAATATTTATACCTACTTCCATGAATCGGCTCATGACTTTAATTTATATTAACATTTTAAAATTAATATACAATGGGTATATGTTTGCGTATCAAAAAATAAAGTACTTGAATAATGAAGACTAAGGAGGGAAATGTCTAGTTCTAGAAGAGATTATTAAAAAAGTCGCACGTTACTTGCATCGCACCTAATTCTTTCGTTTTCGTCTCCACGTGAGACTTCCACTCTTACAAGTTAAAATTCTCTCTCTCTACGATTATTGGGGTTAATTTCAATTGTCAACTCTATTATGTTCCTGCCAACACTTTTTGTTTATTTCAGATATTAGTCAATCATTTCCATTAACCATATGCATTAAGCAAATTAAACAAATTGGGCTTCAGTCTGAGTAAGAAAACACGTGAAGGAAAAAAAATAGAATTTGTGAGAAAGAAAATATATATTTATTCTCCGTCTATTTTATTTATTAAAAAGTAACAAAAATAAGTATAATTATTTTTTTCCTAAACATCCACTATTGTTTAACACTAACCAAATAAGCCATCTCTTCCAAGAGAATCTCAACCGCATTTTACTTCAGAAGTCTCATCGTATGAAAATGAAAGTAGGTGTCAAAATCTTGATCGTAAATGTATCTCACCTACAATATCGTTTTGTTCTTCATCGCCTCTTGAACCAACCATGGTGTTCCTCCAACACAACTATCATTTTATGGTTGTAAGTTGATTAAGAAGATTTGCAATGGGCTACTATTGTCAGTGTTCAAGCAACTAGAATAGGTTCACAATGACAATGGAAGCCTACTTATAGGTTAGAGAATGAGGCTATGAAGGGTTCAAAGTTTTCTAATGTTAGGGTTTTGAGTGAAGATCTAATAATTTGGAAAAGTTAAAGGGTTTCTGATTAATAATAAATTACAAAAAGATCCTAATCCGTGGTAGAGTACCTCATAATTGTTGATTAAAATTCTTTTAGATTTTATAAATAAATAAAAAACAAGTTTAAAATTATTAAGATATTGAACTTTTCATTTTCCAACTGCTATGAATCCAAGCAAACAAAAGTTATTTTGTTTTTGTGAAGAAAGAAAAGACTAGTGAAAACACATCTGAAATTTTTATTTTTACATCAGAATTGAGAACCTCTGGTTGGACGGCAAACATGATTCCTTTTAAGAGCATGCTCTTCGCTACGGTGCTGTGTCCGACATGCATATCCATACCAGCAATCTTCTCTTGTTGACGCTTCTGGTGGGAGAAGCTTTTTGTAATAATGCACACAAACAATGTTAAACAAAAGTGTCAACTTTGCGCACACTAATTGAATTGAACCGCATTAATAGTCCATAATCTGTAAGTAGTTTCATTTAGCAGCTAATTTGAAATGTTTGCCATATTAATTTTGAGTTAAATATGATTTTGCCCTTATAATCTATAAAACTAATAAAATTCAACTTTGATCTGTATAAAAATTTTATTCGTTACTAGTTCCTCATCAATCTCTTACCAAAGACTAAAATCACATGAATTTTCCATTTTTTTAGAAAATAAAAGCAAATAATATTTTTAGGGGATAAAAATTAAATCTATTCAATTTTATATATAGACCAAAAACATATTTAATCAATTTATAATTGTTTCCATGGACATTCAATTATATTTGGTCAGTCACTTTTTTACCTAAATATTGTACTAACAAATAGAAAAAACAACATTCATTACTAAAGACTGAAAAGTACAGACCAATAAGCTAAAAGAACAGACAAACTTCTGAAAATGTTTTGAGTTGAAGGTACTTACATGTTTGGGAATAGAAATGCGAAACCAGTACAAGAGAAATGAAACCAACTTCTGATAACAATCACTGCATGATTAAAAGAATGCATTTATGAATATGAAAATTAAAGGTTGGAATGATAATCAGACAATTAATTCATCATTGTACTATAGTCAGTTGTTATTTACCACATGAGTATATCAAACGGTACACGGTGTTAATTAATAGCTTCAAATAGAGATACAAGACAAACTAGAGTTCAGTATGAAACTTTTTGCTGTGTTGGGCAAATAGAGCATAAATGTCCACTCAAAGTAAATTAATTCCTATATGTGTGTACGTTCCCTCAAAGTTGCACAAGCAACTGGAAGAAATAAGAAACTACAATCAAATAAAGATTCTCATGGCCTATCCTCTTAATATTTGAAAATGTCAAGTGTCTAAAGATGAAACATAACACAATGCTTCTTCTTAGTGTATTGAGAAGTGTCACATAAAAAAACACCACAAAGCATACTCTAAACTTGCAAAATAAATTTAATCTCAAAAATAAAATTTCAACAGCACACTTAGTCCAACGATAGTTTTGGTTCAAAATGGCAAAGGGTGGGAACAGGGCCATTCCATTATTTACAGCACTAATCCAGGAATAGAATTGTATCTTCAAACAAAAAAAAAACACAAATTCCAAACATATAATATAAACAAACGAATAAAAAAGGCTTGAGTTATAAAAGTATTTATCACGTTACAAAATGCTTTTAAGACCTTCAATAATTTTAAAGTCTGAGACTGCTGGACCTATTACAACATTTAGGTAAATCTACTTTAGCTCAATGATTTAGTACAAGACATACCTGCATACAGAAGTCCTAGCAGTAATCATCTCTGCATGATTCAGCATCATTCGTGTTGTATCTGCCAAGAGAGAAAAAGAAAACCTATGTATAAATCAATATCTGGCGACACTATCAATGTAACATTGGATCAAACAATTTACACCAATGAATTTTTTTTTCCTAAGAATGAGATTTTGCAAAGTATACCACTCAATAGAAAATTTGCATTGCATACTCTAGCTAATGAAAAACAGGATCCAGTTGCGTGTTTAGTCAATTTTTTATTTTTATTTTTGGATACGTTTTCACAAGTAATTATAAAAATATTGCCTTGTTTACATTTTGTTTCCTTGATGAAACTATGAAAACAAGAAACAAAGTCAAGACAAGGTCCATTTTTTGAATCATCGGTTAAAAAGTCAGAAGAGTTGATCATTTTACCAATTTCTTTGTTATTCAGCTTTGCTATCCACTCTGATATGACATCCGGCAATGTCCTCCCCATTTGTCTT
The DNA here is from genome assembly GCF_000331145.2 of Cicer arietinum. Lineage (NCBI taxonomy): Eukaryota > Viridiplantae > Streptophyta > Magnoliopsida > Fabales > Fabaceae > Cicer > Cicer arietinum. The sequence goes on along the minus strand of NC_021165.2, from coordinate 6,266,031 downwards.
ATGCAACTTTCAGTGATCTAGAAAGCCACAAAAACTAATCGTAAAAAATGATAAGCTAAAGCAAACTCAACAATAAAAATACGGTAATCCGAAAATGCATACATTTTGTTCATGCACATTATTTTCGTGGGCTAACAAAGGAATTCTTGAGATAGTGTGTTCTGATATCTGCGAAGAAAAAGACAGGCAAAGGTCGTATAAATGACCATTACATCATATCCAAAGCTGTTAATTCCCTAGGGAGAGAGAAAAATTGTGTCGCGCATTTAACTGCATGATGGAATGGACAAAAACATCCACCATTCAAGGGCACGATAAATTAAGAACTCTCCAGAAAAAAACTTTCATAAAATTATTAACATTAACAATTGTTGTAAACGAAGTAGCTCATACAGGTCTTAAAGTATCCGAGGAACAAACAGGAAAAGAGCCACTCCTAGTTACCCCAAGAGAATTCCAGTATGCTCCACAAAATGATCTATCACATCCTGAGCCTACAAGAAAAAACAAACGCAAATTCTATGACATTTTGATAGAATAAATTGAATATAAATGGCTCACCATAAAGAAAACGGAAAATACAAAAGAGAAAGTTGTCGATTTCATCAGCACGAATCTAACGACCCACCAGTAGATACTTAAACACTACAAGCAGCTGGCAAGAAATATCATGACCCTGATGAAAGGCATTTATCAACAAAATTAAATAAAAATGAGTTACTAGTTAAATCGCACATGGTGACTTACAATATTGAGGAACACTGGAACCATTACGGGAAGGCATCATTCCTCCACATGCTTGACATTGGAGATGAACAGTGTTGTGATTGCATCGAAACCCACCAACAACAGTCACTAAATTGCAAGTGAATTAGTGAATTCAATCAATGAGTATGATGAGACACAAAAATTGAAGAAAGAGGTCCCAAATTAGACATTTTTTTTTACTATTTTGTTTTATGGCGAACCTGATACAAATTGTGAAGAAAGTCAAAGCAGAATCACAGTAGTTCATTGGGAGTGCCCATACAAACAAAATTCAGATCCTTTTCAAGTCTAGGGACAAAGCACAGAAAGAAAAAAAGGAAAGAAAATAAGTCTAAATGACATTGTATAACAGTAATATTACCACACTGTGGACAATGATGATTGGTGCCATCACTTTGATCATCGAGTGTTGTGTTGGCCCTCTTTCGGCTCTTCTTCACAGATCCAATGACCTAACAGTGAAAACACAATTAGTAAAAGAGCACATAGCACACAAAATTAAACAATAAAACCATGACTGTGATCACAAAATTGGAAAAAATTGTATGAATAGAAAACAACCTTAATCACAATAAACTAACTTCCAATAAAATTGCATGGCAAAGAGAGGATATATATATTACTAGCCAACAAAAAATTATAGCTAGTTTATTTCTGGTCTAATATTTCAGTAAGGTTAAAGAAAAATTGCAGAACACTGCAGAAGGAGATAAATTCTGATCATTAGAGGAATCATCATACTCACAAGGTTTGACCGTACTGATGCATACGTATCTAAAAGTGCAACTTCATCAGGTGAGCGTCTTAGGGAAGAATCAGCTCTTACCATATCCTGAAAAAGGTATAGGAAAAAAACATTGACTGAGTAAAATAAAAACAACAACAAAGCCTTATATTGCACCTGGTGGACCAACTGTATGAATCAACCCGAACCATTCATATTTTAAATGAAACAATTCAGGGAAACTGCTGAGAAAATTGAAAAGATGAAAATCAATAGATCAAACAAAACAACCTAAAGGTACAGCAAAAATGAAAAAGAACTATCATAAGTCATAACTATGAAAAATGTTTAACTATCTCCGAAGTCATAAAACGTACCTCCGCAATGGTACGTAGAAAGTGGTTTTTTCCAACAAATTGAACAACTGCTCTACATTGAGGACAAAGTACAGTCGAACGTTTTTCCTGTGATCTCCGTAACCACTCTGAGAAGCAACCATTGCTGTAACGTTACAAGACAATTCAAGAAAAAGTCATGAATTAAACAGACCCACATTCATTAAAAAATGACCAAAAGGTTATCATCCATACCAAAAATTATGAAGGCATGGAGCAACAGTAACAACGTCATGCCATATGTTTAAGCAAATACTACACTTTGCATGCTCGACATCTACACATATCTGGAAAAGAAACACAGTCAAGTCGTCAGCATTGCTTCAGATAAAAAACAGTATTGAAGAAAACATTGAGGATGGAGACAAATTAGAAACTGTCGACCTTTAGCTGCCTCTGGCAGGCTTCTGGGCTAGACATGATATGGAATCTGTAGCTGACAAATCCTAGTGCCATAAAGACATATAAATGGAATTAGAGAGATTGATAATCAACTTAGAAATATTATTAACAATGGAATTAAAAACCAAATAATTTGCATAAATTTTTTGTACAACTCTACAATAAAAATATTAAATATTTAGTGATTAATTACTCAATTGACCCAAATACCATGATAACAATTATCAGCCGGAAGTTGAAATTTTGATAATATCAATTATAAGTCAAAACTGTAGTATATGAAAGCATAAGCGCTATGAGGCAAGTAATTCCCACTGGCTATGAACATAATTAGGTTAGGATTAAATCACACGCAATTACAATTTACATGCCATGATTTCTGCAATGTTACTGTCCTGGAAACATGATCACCAATCAATCACGCTATTTTTCATCCCAAGACCTTTATTGAGTTAGCTCTTTAGTACGCCAAACAATTATTGAGTTACGAGACTACTTTTGCCGACACAAGTTTGAATATTATTAAAGAAAAAGGAAAACTTGGAATACATATTTGCTTAAGATAAATAAATAGATGGATTGATGGCACCGAATAGCAACACTGAAGTCTACCGATCAAATCATAGATATACAGCACAACCAATAATTTTCTACTCTATATATGTAATCAACAATAGGAAGTATTGTGTTATAAAAAAAGAAAAACAATAGGAAGTATTGCACTAACATAAGGTTCTAACCTTCTCTATCAGGGCCTGGGACAATTTCACTTCCATCCTTGATAACAACAGTGTCACCATTGCCTACCTCAGCCCCATCAACAAGTATTGCATTTGAACTACAGCATGAATGTGTGATACAGCCCAAAATATAAATTCTTTTTTGACAAAAAATTGACAACAAACATGCAGAGGAAAGATCAGATCGTTCTTGCAAAGAGACGTGTCCTTTCAATACTTCAAGGGAGAAGAGAGGAATAAAAAACGTGTAAAAAACAAATCTTTCAGTAATTAGCACTTCTTCCCTATCATGAAGCTGAAACAAATTAAAGTGCCTTCAACCGCAGCAAAGATGGAAACTTTACTAGTATGTATGACTGTTCTTCCTACTAACTTTATAAGAAATGTTTCCCTATTCCTCTCAAAATAAATTATCTTGGCATATAGGGAGCATGATTTACTCAAATATTTAATAAATACTAGTTCATCGTGAATTTACCTCTTATTTTCCATTGTGGCAGAACATAGATCAGAATTCCTAACTATTTTGCACCAGCTATGTTTGTCACTAGAAGTAGCTGATATCTCGGAACATATTTCGCCTTCATCGGACCTTATCTCAACATCTGAGTATCTTGAGTCTGATTGAACTGCATGAAGGAAGAGTGTGAACAAAATAAGGACCTTAAGAAAGTCTCAGACTTCACACCAAATGTATCCCTTCACTTGATAATTCAAGAGTTAATTTGGATCCCTTCTAAATTGGGATGAAAAACGCATACAAGTTTTCAAAGAAAAAACATTCCTTTATTTCTACACTTGTTTTCAAGGGGAAGCCAAACTCATATAACAATTAATTCATTTTCTCAAATTATTAACGGATTTCCAGTGACCGCCACCTTCATTACATTCAATTACTTCATTTTTTCAAATTATTAACGGTGTCGAGATGTAACAGTGTCAATGTTGAGTTTGGTGTCCATGTTAGCATCCGTGCTTCATAGGTACTTACTAAACAACATCTAAATTACATCCTCATGGTCCACCACCAAGTGTGTATAGACCTAAAGAAACAGTGATGATAGCAGCACATATATAATTGAATCCAGAAAATGATATGACAGTACAAGTAATTAACCAGTGAAACCTAGCATGAAATGAACTTATATAGTGACAGAATAAGAGATAAAAAAAAATAAAAAAAAAATGGAGGCTTTATTTTTCTACAACATGGTGTCGCACAAATAAAGACTAAACATTTGATACCCTAGTGGCTCAAATTTAAAATTTGGAGAATTAGCACGAAATTCCATAAAGGGGAAAATAATGAGACGCCCCAAATTTGAAAATTGAAATGTGGGTATGAATGTGGATACCCAGTAATAAAATGAAGAAAAAAGATTACCAAGCTTGGCCCAGATTTCATCAGAGGGTTTGGATGAAGCAGAGCATTCTCCCATTTCCCCCATTGATCAAAAGCTCTCTTCTTTCTCTCTACGAACTACCGATTGAAGGGTTTCTCTTTTTTTTTATCATATAACTGAGTATTTTTTATCCATCTTTGCGTAGAACTGCCCAAAATACTTTTAAGGTGTGTTTGGATCGGTAGAATGAGATGGAATGAAAGAGAATCTAATGAAATAAACTTAAAAAAGAGGGGAAACTTTGGAAATGTAGGATTTGTAATTCTGTTTTATTATTTAACTAAAATTCAAATTAATATTTAAATTATCAAAATAGTTTTTAAATTAAGTGATGTTTTGATGATTCTCTTATACTTTAAAGTGACACTAATTGTATTTTAAAAATATCTTTAATGAGATTTAAATTTTGTACTTTGAGATTACAAATCTAAGTTTAAAATAGCACCTCAAAGGTATACATGTTTTAAAAGATAAAATAATATTTATATATGATGTTATTTCACCTGTTTTCCAAACAATTAGAAATATAATTTTATTTTAAAGTAATATATCTATTTTATTCCACTTAATTTCATTCTAACTTATTGTTTTGCTTCCTTCATTTTAAAATTATCCAAACAAATGTCAATTGTATAGTTGGTTGGGATAAACACTGAGTGATGATTAGATTAAAATGTGTCTTTGATTCCACTTTTAATAAACAATGAGAGTAAAATTCCTCTTACATCTCATTTTTTATCTCCTTTCATTTTGGAGATTTAGAGGGAGATTGGGTGACTAAATACACATATAAAACATTTATAAAAATTCGTCTTCCCTTCAATTTAACATGATTTTAATTAAAATATTTTCTTTTCATTTCTCTTTTGAATCAAACATGTATCTATTTTTATTCTCTCTTTTCTCTCCTCTATTAAAAGATTTCTCCTCATATGTCATTTCCATTGAGGCAAACAAGTCCTAAAATAATTTTAAAGTGAATAGGTAAATTGGTCAATGAAATTGTAATAGTCGGTCAAATTAGTCTATAAATTATGCAAATTGATAAATACACTATTGAAATTGTAAAATATTAATCAAAACAACTCATATTTAAATTTTTTTATCGTAAGAGACTATGATGTGACATGTTAATTGAATATGCAACTTCTTGGCATTGATTTTATATCAATATCATCACAAGTTCAACTAATTTTTCTATGAAATTTAAACATTTCATTGACTAATTTTTCAATAATTAGTCAATGCATAATTAAAATTACTTGCAAATTTGTCTTTAAGATTATAAAATTTCATTGGCAAATTTATTCCCGATAAGCCACATATTGAGTTACATTGTCACATCAAATTGTCTAACGACAATAGTTTATTGAGGGATTATTTTGATTAATAATTTACAATTTCAATTATGCATTTACCAATTTGAAAATTTTAAGTATTAATTTGACCGACGCTTACAATTTAACTGTCTAAATAATTTAGGTACAAGGAAAAGTAAAATATGCTTATATAAATATATGAATACTAGTTTAGGTATCAAGTTTGAAAATAAAATCTCTAAATACTCTTGTTATTTTCTTCTCATTATTCAATGTTTTTTTTTTCACCCGTTAAAAATAGGTCATTTAAGGTCATTTTTTTAATTTAAAATCTCCAATTTAACTCATTTTTTAATCTTATTTTCATCTAAATAAGTGAGTTCTAGATATATTTAGTTGTTTTTTCATGTTTTATTTGAGATTTTGTCGTTTGAACGCACAACGTTGTTTTGGTACGACGTTTGTATTTTGTTTATATTGTATTTGTAAATTCTTCAAATTAATTATATTCATAGTTTGTTGTGGATAAATTTCGATCAAATCTTCTTCAAATCTTGACCATATATTTTTTTATACTCTTTGAAGTCAAATATATTATTCTTATAAAATACTTTAATTATTATAAAAATTATAAATATAAAATAAGTTTGGTTCCCAATATATTGTACTGAATTGAATGAATCGATATTATTTTATTAGTAAAAAACATATGAATAGCAGCAGCGTGAAAAATAATGAATTAATAATGGTAAACAAATAACTCCAATAATTTAATTTTATAATAGAATAAAAACACTGTAGATTTGATATTTGCTTGTACTATTAGAAGGCAAAATGTCCTCATTACCTTAACATGAAATATCATCACCCTAAATTTTTGGGAATAATAACAATGGTACAGAAATGAATGGCACGTGGCTGGGTCATCAAATCTATAAAGAATGTAACTCAAACTTTTGTATTTATTCCATTGGCCTGATTTAGTGTATGAATCTGACAAAGTGCATTGCAGAAGGTATCTTCATTCTTTTAATTGATAATAGATACTAGTATTAGTGTTAATATTTTAAGTTTAAGGATATTTTTTTTTCTTAGAAGAAATAGTAAATACACTTTAATTAATTTAAATAGTTGTCTAAGATTTAAATCAAAATATAATATTTAATTTATTAATATCGATATTTATTAATTAAATTAGAATTTAGAGGTGATTTTTATTTATATTCTCATAAAAATACATATTCTAATACTTATAAAATAAAATAAATATAAAATTGTAATTACTTAAAAATAAATGAATAAAAATAATGTGATTTTAATTAATAATTTGTTGTGTATTGTAACAATAACACTTTGGACTACAAGTGTGTTTAATAATAATTAAAGGTTAAAATTACTATAACTGTTCACTTAAATAATTTAATCCACCCGTAAATATTTGACAATCATATAAACACAACACAATAATAACAACAACGTGCACAAAGATTTAAAAAGTTAAATATCTCTTACTTATATTTACAAAAACACTTTAAGATACTATATTCATTATTCTTAATAAGATTACAATATAAGTCACTATAATATCTATACCATCTATAATACTTTCACTCTAAAAATTATAAAAAATATAACACACATGTTACACAAGAATGATCACTCAGATCATATTATTTCACAAATACATAGTTAAAGATCCTTCAACTTTCTACATGATCATCTACATAATGATATGCATTTGTTCTTGACACAATCACTTAATACTAACAATATTTCTATTTTACATCAACACTTTTCATAGTTACACAATTTTAGAGACGTTTCACCTCTCCATGTAATCAATAAAAAGAGTATACTTCACCTCCTCAAAATCTCTTTATTTACGGGAGATGATTTGACTTTCATTCACACATATAATTTAATGCATATTAATTGTGTCATACTTTTGAGTATAGTCACTTCATAATAGTGGAGTTTTTAAATACTCTATATAAGTTGGTGTTGAGTTCAAAGAAGATAAGTGGCTGAAAGATACTAATATTAGTTGTGTTACATTAATGCCTAATAAGAGTAAAGAGTAATTTTTTCTTTTTATAAAAAAAAGGTTCTAATATATATGACAAAATAATTAATTTATGTTAATTGTGACAAATTATTTTAGATAGTACTGTGCATAGCTCAGAGATTTGAGTGTATAGTGATAATAGTAGGAATATTTATTTGACGAGAAGTACTAATTTATCCGTAAATTTGAAGTTGAAACAGTTGGAAGACCGAGCCCACAGATATAGAGAGATAGATTCATATAAACAAAAAAGAAGAGAGAGAAAATAAAGGACAGCGAAAAACATGAAACAAAACGTGCTAACCATTTACTAAACAAGTAGTAACTCTTGAAACACAAACACAGTTTCAATTCAATTCTCTTCTCTTCTCTTCTCTTTCAATTTCAATTTCAATTTCAATATTGAATGAAAAAATGTCGAAAGAGAATAATCCAAACACCTTAACATTGAAACCAGTGACATGGGTTTTACCCTACCGAACCCAAAAGATAACAGAAATATACACAATCGGTAGAAAACTTGGTCAAGGTCAATTCGGCACAACCTATCTTTGTACACACAAAACATCTGCTTCAAAATTCGCTTGCAAGTCAATCCCTAAACGAAAGCTATTCTGCAAAGAGGATTACGAGGATGTTTGGAGAGAGATTCAGATAATGCATCATTTATCTGAACACCCACACGTTGTTAGAATCGAAGGAACTTATGAGGATTCAACTGCTGTTCATCTTGTTATGGAGCTTTGTGAAGGGGGTGAACTTTTTGATAGGATTGTTCAAAAGGGTCATTATAGTGAGAGACAAGCTGCTTTTTTGATTAAGACTATTGTTGAGGTTGTTGAGTCTTGTCACTCACTTGGTGTTATGCATAGGGATCTTAAACCTGAGAATTTTCTTTTTGATACTGTTCATGAAGATGCTAAGCTTAAAGCTACTGATTTTGGTTTGTCTGTTTTTTATAAACCTGGTAGGTTTTTTTTTCTATGTTCTTGATTTAGATTATTGATCTGATTGAAGCTTGATTCTTTGTTTTTTTCTTAATTTGGGTGATTAGGGTTTACTGATTTTGGATTTACATTTGTTTTTCATCATGCTTGTTTTATTGGATGTGAGTAATTGCTTCATTTGCTTAAGTAATTGGGAAGAATATATGTTCTTTCTAATTGTTGATTATTGATTAATGGATATAATTAAAGAGCATTATTTGGTTGCTTTAATTGATCTTGAGGTGTTGGTGTTGTTTTACTGTGATCCATGTAGTGCTTGATTGCATTTTTCATGTGCATCTGTAGTTTTTGTTTTCTTCCTCCTGGAATGGAATCTGTCTTTACTTTGCATAATGATAAAAGCAGCAGTTGGTGTGTTTGATTTAGTTTATGAGTGTGTTTTTAGGTTAATTTATTGATTATATTCCATTTTGTGGTAGAAGCGGGTTATAGTTAATATATTCCAAAAATAGAATCTAGTCGGTTTTTGTTGGGTGGTAAATTGAAATCCTAATCATTCAGTGCTGGAATTTTGTGTCATGTAAATGGATAGGGTATATATGTATTTCATTATTAAAAAGCAAGTGTCATGTATGAGTGTTGTGAATTAATTGATTTTCTTTTATAATGGAAGCCAAAGGTGGTGATGCCAGAAAGCGATGTGCTACTGCTATTAAAGGGGATTAGGGCAGTTAGTCACCTTTTCTATTTTGGTCTCTATACACATGAACTTTTTGGCATTCTGATAGTGGATTCAGATTCTCTGCCGCCGATCAAACTTGGGCTCTGGGGAAGAGTTATATTGTGCCACTAAGTATATTGTGGAACCTGTATTTCTATATTGAAGAACTGATTTTTTTGGTCATGCTATATTTAAGTTTGCTTTTGTTGGAAAACTTGTAGAATAGTTGAAAAAATTACCATCTTTCTTAAAATGGAGTCTTATAGCTGCATCCTTCTGGACTGTGGTTGACAATTGATACAGGAAGAGGTTCACTTATACTTAAGTGCTTTATCTTAGTACAAAATTACAAAATTATGAATAGAGAGAAGAAATTTTTAGCACTGTTTAAGTAGAAGTTATGCAGTCATGTTTTCGTCCAAACTTTCTGTCATTGATAGACAGGTCAATTGGAAAAACTTTCATGTTGTGTGTGCCTAACTAACAAAATGATATATACTTTTCAGGTGAATCCTTTTCTGATGTTGTTGGGAGCCCATACTATGTTGCCCCAGAGGTCTTGCGCAAACTCTATGGACCTGAATCAGACGTGTGGAGTGCCGGGGTTATTTTGTACATCTTATTAAGTGGGGTGCCACCATTTTGGGCAGGTTAGCTAGCTATTTGTTATTCATATGTTAAATTATTATCAATTGTGTGGATGTAGGCATATTACTCAGTTTCTTCATTTGTTGTTTGTTGTTGTTGATACTGATCTGCAATTTCAGAAACTGAACCGGGGATCTTCCGACAGATTTTACTAGGAAAACTTGATTTTCAGTCTGAGCCTTGGCCTAGCATTTCGGACAGTGCAAAGGATCTAATTCGGAAAATGCTTGATCAAAATCCAAAAACAAGGCTCACAGCACATGAAGTTCTCCGTAAGTCTCTTAGATTTATTAATTGAGCAAGTATTATAATTGAGTTTACAGCATTGGTACTAAAATCAATTTTTTAGTTGGTTAACATTTTGTAAGGTTATGGCACTAAAGTGTATTTCTGTGTCAGGCCATCCATGGATTGTTGATGACAACATTGCACCAGATAAACCTATTGACTCTGCAGTTTTATCACGTCTAAAGCAATTCTCTGCAATGAATAAACTGAAAAAGATGGCTTTGCGTGTAAGATTTCTGTAGTCCTTTCTTCTTTTGCTTTGTGCTAATATGCTGAGTATGCGCGAACTTGGATTATGTTCCAATAGTTTTGTCAACAGCTATCTCGTTGGTTAGATGCTTTCCATTGATATGAAGGCTGGTTTTTACTTTTATATTCACTCTTGTTATAATGTGCTTTTGATATCCATTTTTTGATTTTGGTTCTCTGTATGCATTCCATTCTGTATGGACCATAGGCATCCTCATCCTTGTTATTACATTGTTTTTTATCCACGGGCCTTAAAATTGAAACACAAAGCTCGCAGAAGCTCGCTTTTATTGGATCTTGAACTATTGTTCTCATTCAAGTTTTTTTTGCTTCAAGTATGGAATACCAAGGTTGGGAAGCTCTCAAGAATACAAGTTTCTTTACATTCTCTTGTTAAAATTTTATTTTATTCTTTTTATTGTTGTAATGCAATGCTATGTTTACCGATAAATCAGCAAAAATGATGAAAGATCGCGCATCCTTAGCTTGAACCTCAAGTATCATTATGCATCTGTAGTTTGTAAAGTATTAGATTTCATGCAATTTTTTAGCTATGATTTTTCATTCCTTTCCAGAAGCAAGTTGTAAGTGATCTAATTTTTAATCTTGTGCGCGTCAAATCTTCATGCAACAACATTTATAGTTTCTGCTTACTTTAATGAATCCTAGGTTATTGCTGAGAGGCTATCCGAGGAAGAAATTGGTGGTCTGAAAGAGTTATTCAAGATGATCGACACAGACAGCAGCGGAACCATAACATTCGATGAGTTAAAAGATGGCTTAAAGCGAGTAGGATCTGAACTTATGGAGTCCGAAATCAAGGATCTTATGGATGCTGTAAGTGCTTTTTCTTTTTGGTGCCTGAAAGCCTTTAACTTCTTACCGTTACCGTCTACAATAAGATGTTATTATTATTTTTGGCACGGGACAGGCGGATATCGATAAAAGCGGGACAATTGACTATGGCGAATTCATTGCCGCAACTGTTCATTTAAATAAGCTTGAAAGAGAAGAAAACCTTTTGTCAGCTTTCTCCTATTTTGACAAAGACGGTAGTGGTTACATAACAATTGATGAGATTCAACAAGCTTGTAAGGACTTTGGTTTAGATGATATCCATATTGATGACATGATCAAGGAAATTGATCAAGATAATGTAAGTTAATTTCTCTTTTAACGAGCCTTAAATTGTGGCAACTTGTTAATTAACTAATTAATTAATTTTGTGGTGCAGGATGGACAAATAGATTATGGGGAATTTACTGCAATGATGAGAAAGGGCAATGGAGGGATAGGAAGGAGAACTATGAGAAAAACACTTAATTTAAGAGATGCTTTGGGAGGATTAGTAGGCAATGGATCCAATTAAGGAATCACTTGGTGACAAAAAAAAATATTGATAAAAGATAATTTAATTTGGTTAATTTCAGTTTTTTTTTTTGCATATATTTTTTTTTATTAGACCCATCATTCAAAAAAAAAAAAACCTCATCTTAATCATAATTGTTTGTGGTCCATGTGATGTGGGGTAGACATGCTCTGGTATTTCATTACATGAAAATTAAAATGGGCCACACAACAAATTTGAAGTTATAATTAATTAGTGAAGCTCTATGCTAGACTTTCATTTTGATCCATTTCACTTTAATCCGTAATCAAAGGATATTATTCCTACAAAGCTAAGCAATGCTGGTGTCACGTTTTTTCTTGCTTTGCTTTGAGGAAGAAGAACAAGTAATAATGCAATAAATAATTACACTATGATGTAATGTAATTTACGTCGGTCTTCTGTCCTCACTCTACTTTACTACTAATTGGTATGATCTTATCCTATGTAACATGTTCCAATCATAGTTGGAAGTATACCTTATTTAATAAGTTAGAGAGAACTACAAACCTTATAGAGAATTTATAATTTAATAATAAATTTTTCGTATAGTCTATCAACTAGAGAATTGCATGACCCTTGTTGATTATTGCATGTTAAATTTGTGTTCAATTAAATTGGACGTTGTTTATATCTAACCCAATATTCTATCTACACTCTGTTCTTTTCAGTAATTTTTCTTTTCTTTTTTACTTTTTGTCTCTTCAATTTTCTTTATCTCTATATCTCTTTCATTTGACTATTGATCCATCCGCAATTTTTTCATGAAACGGCTAATCTTAACAATTAGAATCGTTAATATTGCTATGATGGAGTCCGTCTATATATCATTTCCTTATCCACCCACAATTAAATCACCTATTTCTTTTTTTTTGAAGTGCCTATTCTTTAAATAGCATATTACATTATCTTATAGTCATTTATACTTCAAATAGTATATTACATGTTAAAATAAGCCATTTCAAAAAAAGAAAATTACATGTTAAAACAAAACAATGTCTAAATAATTTTTCATTTGCATTAAATTTTAAAAATTTGATTAACTTTATAATTTTTTTAATCCAACTGATGAATGAATGCAATTCACATTCTATAAAATGATATTAAGTGATGTAAATATAAAAATATAAAGTTTTATTAATTAGAATTACTTAAAGTTTCTTTTTTGTTCCACATATTCTAGTTTTATAAACTAGAATTACTTAAAGATATAAACATATATATATAATCACTCTTAATCCTTAGCACACCCCTGTTGTAAGCCCAAATTAAAGAAGAAGAAAAACAAACTTGTGGAGCTTTGTGGACTCAATTCATAGATTATAACTCAAACTTCTTTTTTCTTCAACAAAAATAAAAACTCATAAACTTTTATGATTTTACTTAATAAAAAAAAATGAAAAATCTATAAATATAATTATTTCTTGAAGGGATATAAATACACTATAGCCCTTCATTTCATTTATTATAATGCCATAAAATGACTGAAGAAGGTAACAGCTAGAACAACTTAGCAATGCATGCACCCTCTTCTTGAACAACAAAACAACTAGAAAAACAGAAATGAAAAAAGTGAAGGTCTTAGCAAAATCTGGTAATAACAACTTTAATTAGGAACCAATGTCAGCACTTAATTTCTAAATTCAGCAGCGATTAGGTAAACCAATTTTTTATACTAATCATTCCAACATTAAAAAAACATACATACAATTTTAGTGTGAAACAAAATATTTTTCATAATTGAATAAAGCTCTTAATTAACAACTTCAAAAAATGCAGATTAATTAATTTAAAATAAAAGTAAATAAATGGAAGGTATCATTACAAATTTATTTCATTTGTTCCAAAATACTTGTCATCATACACTTGGTATATATAATTTGAAGCATGTTTTTTTTTAATAAATAAAAATTTAGTTGAGTTGAATCTCGACGTTCATTAGGATCCGAGAAATTTCCAAAACTCAGAGTGAAAGAGGTCTTAAAAAGATATGATTATATTACTCACCAATGAATTCTTCACATCGATAATAAAATTTGAATCCAAGTTGTTGTGAGATATCAGCTGAATTCTTATCAACTGGCCCAACCATGGTGAAGATAAAAAAAAAGTAACATCCTCAATAAAAATTAAACTTTCTCAGTTGCATTAGGAGAAGCCAGAGGAAACAAAATGAGTAACTCAGGTTCATTGTTATAACCATTTGGTTTAGACCTTGGTGATGGATGCAAATAAAATCTCCTTTCTTTGATAGCTTTCTCTTCTTCATCTTGTTGTATGTTTATTTCTTGTTTCTTTTGACCTTCTTCCATAATAGTTAACTGAGAGAACATTGTTGAAGGAGTGGTAGGAGTACTTGGAAGAAGATTAGAACAAGAACTTGTTGCACTAATTCCTGATACAGGACTTGGAGGAAAGCTAGAAGAATTTCTTGATTTATTAGAAGTAGGTGACAAACATGAACCTGTTTGTTGTTGTTGTTTATTATGATATTGAAAAGATGGTTTAGCAATTTCAAGTTTTGGTTTCATGCATTTCCTTCTTTCATGAAGTTTTGATATTGTTGTTTTCTTCATAGTAGTTGCAATTGGAACCTTATTTGTTGGTTGATGATCTTTTGTTTCTGAGGGACCTGTTAACCTTTGCACTACTTCCCTAAATGCATTTGTGTTTGTGTGAACAAATGTTGTTAGTGGTTTACAATCACCATGCATTGGTGGCTTCTCCATTCTCATCACAATCTGATTTTTGTTTATATATATTCACTTCCCACACACACCACCTACAACATTCATTCATCATTAGTATATTAAAACTCATAACACTACTAGAAAACTATAAGCAAGCATGAAATGATCCATGGCACATTTAATCATGAAAAAAAAAATGTCATTCATATGAATGTTTTGATAAGTAATAATTTCTATGGAAAAAACTCAAGTCACAACTTAGTTAAAGATAAGTTCTAAATATAGCGTATAAAATCTAAGTTATCTTCATCTTACAGGTTGATTTTGTGAGAATAAGTAGAATATAAAACTTAAAATGATATGATAATTTATCTAAATTATGTTAATAGGCCGTTATCTTTTCAACATACCAAGAAAAATCTAAGAATTTCCGATTAAAATATTTGCAATGAACACGCCTTGCGCATCAACAAAAAGAAGATGAGAAAAATCACTTCACCAAGGAATCCTATTGTGAAGAGAAACAAAAGGAAGGTGGTGTATATGACTTGAGATTCAAGTATAGATAGATTTATTGTAGCAGAAGACTCAAAAGATTAATGCAGGATTAAATAATTTCATTCAAGACTCAATAATAATGACCTTTTGTAGAATGATTTGTGTCCTATTGAAAACATGTCATATCAAATAATTCAGGGTATGTCTTGTCTTAACAATTTAGATTCGGGAATAAATTTTTATGGAGCTGTATCTGTCTATAAACACGGGACATGTTATTGAAAATACACTATGTGTCTCTTAATAATTATCATCTAGGAAAAGGGTAGTACCAAATTATGTTTATCTTATAACAGGATGTACATTAGATTTTGGAGCTCATAACACTTTATGCCTAACTGTCAATTATCTGTTTATCTTTGACTCTTGAGATCTTGGAATTGGACTGTTATTTTCTATTTTTTCTCTCATTTAGTTAACTGAAATTGAAAACTCACAAATTTAGCCAGGGAAGGTTAAATTTTTCACCTCCAATTTTTTTTTTTTTTTTTTTTTTTTTTTTTTTCTGTTTTTTTTTTTAAAAAAATGTCATACACGTGCAATAATTTTCTATGCGTCCCAATTTGAGAAAATGTATTCGATAAAATTTGCTTAGTACATTGCAAAATTTCTAAGTGCACATTTATTTTCAATAAGAACAGACATGTTATAAGTCACATTCAATTTGGAGTTCTACCACAAATAAAATTTGACTTCTACCTCCATTTCTCTTATTGTAACAAACTTGATGTAAATTTGAACCATTAAATTGCAAGGAAAAAAGTAGAAAACAACAGAAAATATTAATTTACTCCTTGTTTCTTTTGTGTGGTATCAAGAGAAGAGGATTCTTAACTACATCATTTCATTTCACACAATAATAAGATGAATTTTAAATTATTTGTAGTTATAATAACAACAATTAAAACCACATGATACAACAAACAAGCACATAAACTTTAAATAATTAAGAAAATAGAAACTAAAATGAAAGGAAAGGAAAAAGTTGTTGCCTACCTAAGATGATTTGATTTGATGCTGCTGCTGCTGCTGCTTTCTTGTATCTTAATATATCCAAAGAAGAAAAAATAAGTTGAGAAAGAAAGGAAAAGGAAAAGGAAGAATAAAAAGTATGAAAAGACAGAGAGAATAGAAGTGAGAGTAGTTAAAGATTGGTTTGTGGTACAAGGTTGTGAGCCAGTTAGGACAAAGAATCTATGACCTCAAAAAAAGCAGTCTTAACTAATAGCTTTGCCACATCAACTACCTGTTGTAAAGGGAAATGGACCACAAAGAAAAGGATTTGCTTAACTCATATTCAAAGAAAATAAGTGATTCTAAATACAGACAATTACAAATTAAGGAATTTTTTTGTTGTTGCCTTTTTTAAGATAAAAGACCACGCTGAAGAAACAACTCTCATTGTGCTGTTTTGACATCTGGAATAAATAACCATCAATTATATCCACCGGTAATTCACTTTCAAAAAGATAATAAAATCTGTCATCTCAAACTTAACTTAGCTTTGATAATAACTAGGAAAAGTTGAACATTATTATTAAGGTTATGGTCATGAATAGAATATAAAAACCTTTATCTTGTTGGTGGAAATTTTATTTTAAAAAATAGGTAAAGAAAGTTTATTATTAATAACAGTCACACTAGATATTTTACAACTGATCCAAATAGATTTCGAACTTCTTTATATAATTATATAAAGTCAAATTCTTACTGCTTAATGCATCATATACATTAATTTGTTGAGGAATTTGGCAAGGAATTGATTAAAAACTAAATGTGTGGTCACAAAACACAGTAGCCACGTTCAGAAGGCAAATAGCCTAACCTGAAAAACAACTAAACCTAATCAATGAACAATGAGAGCAAGGAAACAAAATATCAGGGAGCACGTTCAGTGGAAGAAATATTGGATCAATTCAATAATAAATAAAATATTTAATTATAGTTTTACTCTTCTATTCTAATAATTTTAATCATTGTTCTAATTTTTTAATTTAAAAAATGACAAATAATATATTTAAACATGTGACATATCATACGATGATATAACATTATTAACACTTATAAAATTATAATAAAATTCTCTAAAATTTAATTTTCAACTTTGAATTTTTTTCAATTTTATAATATAATTAATGACATATGAATAATTAATGTACTTAAATAGTTCTATATGGTGAAATGATCAACCACATTATTTAAAATATATTAAATTATTATTTTTTAATTAAAAAATATTTTAAAAAATTAAAACTGTTAATTTTTAAAATAAATTAATTAATTTCATAAATTAATATAAAATAAATCAATCAATTTCATAAATTAATAAAAATAAATAGTCAAAACCAAAAGCATAAACAAAAACTTGGTATGAAAAATTGGAAGTATGCAACAAACTCCATAACAAAACAGTTGTAATCACAAATTACTGCAACATAATTATTATCTGTTGTTGTTTGTTCTAATACATTAAAGAAAAAATCCTCTTTTACATAAACAATAATATAGGACCAAGTTCGGTCCTGTTTTTATCATTCTCAAAAAGACTAAATAATAAATACTAAATTACAGCAACACTCATTGAATTTATCATCTCAGCAACAGTCACATTAATACTAAAAAAATATTTCTTCCGTTTTATAATAATTAATTTATTTAAAGAAAAATTATTACAAATTAACTGATTTCTTTTAATTTTTAATGTATTTTTTTTATTGTACCATTTATAATACATTAATAATTAATAAAATTAATATAGTAAAACTAATATTTTTTCTTTTAAATTTTTTTAATTGTGTGAAAAGATCTCAATTATTTTACAACGGAGAAAGTAAGATAAAATTACTAAAGATGGCAAAATGATATTGTAATGTGACGCTCATTATCAGTATCGTGATTTACAATGAGAAGGCGCAATGCCATAGATCAAAATAACTGAAACATATATCTTATTCATTCAACTGAAGGTTTCTAATCTCAAAACAAAACACTCATATTGTTGACAAAATAAATAATGATAAAATAAACAAATAGAAAATTTTAAATTATATTATAAAATATCGTAAAAATTTTAAATTATATTATAAAATATCGTAAAAATTTTAAAATTGAAAATATAATCGACCTTTATCTAATGACAAAAAATGATTAACATTACGTAAAAGATTGGTACTGTTAGACAATAATTTATTGGGTCTTAATATATTATTAAGGGTAGTTTACTTTGAGAAATTAGTATTTATACCTTATTATTGAATTGTATTTTGTAACTTTGTTCACTAGAATTGTTATTCTTATTATATTTTATTATTCTTGTCTTTTCTAATGATTTATATTGTTAATAGTTACAATATATAGATTTCTCTCACAAGCCTACTAATTAATAAATAAAAAATTAGAAAAAAAATATTTTTGATTTTTTTTCTCCAAAAATTTTCAAGAAAAACTTAATTTAATTTTTTTTTGTTGATATTTTCTATATTTTTACGAAAAAAATAAATTTCAAAATTTTTTTCTTAAAAAAATTCTTAATTGAGGTTAATTTTTTAAAAAAATAGTTAAAGTGGTTTTTGAATTAAGTTCGATTAACTGATTTATTTTAAATATATGTTTTAATTCATAAATTATTTAATTGATTTTTTTGGACGCAGGCTAATTCAATTTATCAGTATTTATATATTTTGCATACTCTTACTTGAAATAACATAGGAAGAGAGAGTTGAAAATTATATATATATATATATATATATATATATATATATAGTTTTTTATTATAATTTATACCGGTTAAAGTTAATGTGGTTGATTAAATATGTCAAAACAAATAATATGTTATTTCTATTTTACATATACTAACAATTTAATTTTAACACTTCCTCCTATTTTTTCCTCTGGATCAAATAAACAAAAGAAGGTAATAATAATAATAATAATAATAATAATAATAATAATAATAATAATAATAATAATAATAATAATAATAATAATAATAATAATAAAGTAAATTATATTAATAAAATACAATACATTAAATTGAAGAAACATAATACGTTAAATTAAAGAAAAAAATACCACAAATTAAAAAAATATATATATCAATTTTAAATTAATGATTTATTAGTTTATTGGTGTGATTACTTTATTGTTATTGTTATTATAATTTGGTGTGATTACTTTATTATTATTATTATATTTGAATGAAAAATAGGACAGAGTTATTAACAAAAAAAATATTAAGTGTCAATTTAACGGAAAAATATGAGTGATTTGTTAAAATAATATAACACGTTATTTATTTTTTATTTATTAAATCAGAGTTAAAAAAAAAAGAGTTGTTAACAAAATAAAACTATTTAATTTATTTATTTATTTTATTAATATAATTTTGTTTTTTAAATAATTTAATTATTTTTTATTAATTAAATTATTAATTTTTTCAAAATTTAAAATAAAAAATAAAAATATATATATATATTGCTGTAAAAAAAATATGACATTTTAGTATATTTTTTTTTTTAAAATGAAACATTTTGGTTAACTTTTTTAAAGGATATTTAGATTAAAATAATATTTCATTTTTTCTGTTAAGAAAAATTGTAAAAACTTGTAGCAGTCGAAAAGAAAAGAAAAACATTTCAGAACACAAAAATCCGGGGAGTACCAATGATATATAGTGCAATCGCTTTTGAAATCGGAGGAAGATTAAATCCGGTGAAAACACTAGTTGAAGAGCTCGAGGAATAAGAGAAAATGTCAAATGTTTACATTGAAAGATTAACAATAATTACAAATTTACCATTTTGCTCTATTTATTAATAGGGTCCATAGAGTTTAACTAACTTGTAAGCTAGCCAACTGAGTTTCAGTTACTAACTAACTAAAGTATACATTTCACACAAAATCCAATAAAAGGTGGTTGCAGCCTTCCTTTTTGGAGTTTATTACTTACAAAGAATGTAATCGAATTGAATATTAATGCAAAAATGCACTACAATGTAAAGCCTCACGGATCCAATATAATATACCCCGCTGTCCAAGATGTTGCTAAGTTCAGTTTTTTTGCCAACCCCACTTGGACCACAGAAGACATGACAGTAATGGTCGTTAGTCTCCGTAGCGATCAAGCAGAAAAATAATAACAATGCTATATACACAACAACTAGTTTGTAACCCGTGCGTCCGCACGGAAACAACTGTTTTAATAAATAAATAGCTATATTATATATATATATTAAATTTTATAAATTTTATTGACATTAAAAAAAAATAAATTAATTTAAAAAAAATAATTTACAATAAAAGAAATTAAAAAAAATCTAATTTTAACTTAACTTTAAAACTACTTTCTTATAGGCTCAATGTTATTGATAAAAAGTATGACTCTAACACTACTCTTTAATCTTACTCAAATGATGATGTCTTATTTTTGAATTCTACGCATAATCTTTTTTCTTTCCAAAAAATTTATTATAAAGCAATACTTTTAATTTTAAACAAATAAAAACAATAATTATTAAAAAAAATTAAATTAAATAATTAGATTAGATGAAATAAATTTTTTTAAAATAATGGACATGGACATATATAAAATAAATAAATTAGTAAATGTAAAGATTAGTAAGTAACTTAATAATGAATTTTTATTTTTATTATTCAACCTATGTTATTTATATGAAATACATGACATTTAAGAATTAATATAAATTTTGCTTTATCAAGTGGCAAAATATATTTCATTTTAGTACTACTCACAAAATACTAAAGAAAAATAATTTTCCTATTACAAACAAAAAATTACAATACACATAAAAATTAGTCTTTCATGAATCCCTCAAACTTGCCAATTCTCACCAATGTAATACCTCAACCCTTTTCCATCACTTTCCTTGCAGAATTTACTCAAAGGTTCTAAATGAGTTACAGAGACTGAAACGGTACCGTTTTGCGTTGTAGGGTTAGAAAACGAAGATGGGTCGTTAGGGAATGATGATAAGTTTGAAACTTTGGGTTCAGGTTTGGGTTTTTTGGAAGGGGAAGTTGATGGGTCGTTGTGATTTAGTTGGAATTGCGATTCGAGGGATTGAAGATGGAGGAAACGTTGAGAGAGAGAATTGTGGATTGAAGTGAAGTGAGAATCGATGTGGGACCATGAAAGAGGGAAGGAAGAGAAGAGAGAAGAGTGAGATTGAAGATCATCGTATGCTTTTTTGAGATTGTCTTTTTTGTTGTCAACGAGTTTTAGAGCTGCTGAGATGGTTTTTGATGTCGCCATTTATTCTGGTTTCAAATAATGTTTATATGTTAATGGATTTCATTCTTCAATATGAAATTCAATGAATAGTACTTGTAACTTTGTTGTTGTTGTGAAATATATTGCGGTGATGATTAGGTTGTATGAGTATTTTAATTGCAGCTTTAGAAGAACACTGAGGGAAAGGAAAAGGACCAACAACATTAGAATTTTGAAAGTTTTATCAAAGTACCCCACATTTAGGTTTTATATATATATATATCCTTATTTATTTTTTAAAATTCACTAAAATACTCTACTTAAAAAAATATATATTAAAATATTGACTAAATTTAACTTAATTTCAAGTAACGTTTTAGTCCTTTATTTTTTTTTTTTCGATTTAGTCCTTTATTCCTAACAATATCAAATAAAGTATGAAAATATGAGTTTATTTGAAGATTTGCGTTACGAATTTGATGAAATTTGTATTACATTGAAGAATATAATTAATTTTATGAGTTTTGATTGAATTTTTTTTTGAATTTTTGTATAAAAAAGGATAACATTGTTGAAATTTTAAAACATAAAATATCAAATTGTCACTTAAAATTAAAATAAATGACTAAGTCAGAAAAAAAAAAAAGATAAATGACTAAAACGTTACCTGAAATTAAGTTAAGGGACCACAGATGTAATTTTGCCAAATTTTTTTTATTTATTTGTTATTTAGGTCGCATTTTTATCGTGTGATAAATTTTTTTGTGAGGTCACCTTTCATGTATATAAAGTTTTAATTTTTTTAATTTTTATTTTAAATTTTAATAATTGAATAATTATTAATTTAATAAATAAAAAATAACAAAAATATTTATAAAAATAAATTTATATTAATAAAATCAAATCAAATATATTAAATTAAATTGAAAAAAAAAATTATAGTTGAGTAGATTTGATAAAATAAATAACGTATTATATTATTGTAATAATCTCTCCTATTTTATAGATAAATTTATATTATTTTAATATAAATATAGTTAGTTTGATTTAATTTGATTTTTATGAATTCAATCCAAACTAAAATGAAAATTATACAGGTTCAGTATTAATAAATTGAGTTGACATTTAAAAAAAAAAGCTTGTTAAAAAATTTCAAACACTATAAATTTTTTTATCCTATTAAAACAATTGTGTAAGCTACAACGAATAAATTATACATAATGATTAAAAAAATACATAAATATAACATATTTTAAAATATAATACTATACACACTAATAAAGATGTAAAATATAATAATAATAATAATAATAATAATAATAATAATAATAATAATAATAATAATAATAATAATAATAATAATAGTTTTATTAGATATCAGATGGTAGATTTTTTTATCACAATTACTAGGTCGAATTAAGTTTCATCAATGACCTAATTTGTTTTTTTTTACCTAAGGGCAACCATTATTGCAGAAATGTCAAGATTTTAGCTTGGAAGCATATAATATGGATCTAAGAAAGCACGTTGTTTTTCCTTAACTTGCTTGTCACATAACTTGTTTTACATTTTTTTATAATAATTTTTTTTTATTAAGGGAACGTCCGTAGAGTCAAGGAAAATCACAAATCTCGATCATTATTAACAATGAGTTTTATTTGTAATCTATTAAATGCGTAATTTCAAACATTTTTACATTCTTTTATGACTTAAAATTTATTTTAGAATAAATATGTATTTTTTTTAAATGTTTGAATGTGTTTGTTTTTACTCAATGTTAAATATTTCTTGTACATTTTGTTTTTACGAGTAAGGTGAAAATAGGCTAGACAACAAGGGTCTACTGTTTAATTTATATCAAGTTTATGTCATGTTAGATTTTATTTGTAAATAGAAGGTCAAATTTAAAAAAAAAACCTATTTGATTAAAAAGGTTATGCTACATGCCATATAATAAATTTTTTAGACCTATTAGGCCCATCTTTTTGTTATATATATATATATATATATATATATATATATTTAATTTTTAGTAATTTATGCATATTAACCTTATTTAACTTTTGACATATTTAAATATATATTATTATAAAATATGATTAAAGTATGATGTATATAAAATCCTATTCTTCAAAATATGATGTTAAATATCAAAATATAACTTAATTTCATTGATATATTAACTTGTTAATCTATTTAAATATATGTTTAATTA
>NC_021165.2:6236288-6240277 GCF_000331145.2 Cicer arietinum | reverse complement strand
CACCAAAAAGTAGCAACAACTTAAGAAAGAATAAAATATTTGGGAAGGGTCAAGAAAATAATATATTATATTTTAAAATTTGTATATTTAACTTAATTAATGAGTAGAAAAATTTACGATAATTTTCATTTATATAAAATTAAAATTAAGATAATGATGAAGGAAATAATAACCATATTTTAGAATATTTAATGATAATTTAAAGATCAACATTGTAATTCATAAATAAATAAATAAATTTCGAATCTTATTTTGACAATTTTTATAAATAAATAAAAAAATCAACATTGTAATTGCTATAGAAACTAGAGAACTTTCAAAACAAAACAAATAAATTCATCAATCAAGTAATCATTTCTTTACTTCTATATTTCTATTGATTTTTTATCAATAAACTTATTTGAAATAATTAAATATATATTATTAAAATAGATAAATATTAAAGTATACTTATTTATTAAACAAAATTAACAAAATTATCATATTGGTGTTATTGTTTGTTGAAATTATGACAAGTCGTCATATATTTACATAATTACAAATTATAATTTTTATGAAATTAAGATAATCCACCATAATATTAAACATAAACATAAATTTTCACAAAATCAATAATACTTCACATTCAAACGGATATATGAGTCAATGATTGTTGCACCACGAGATCCTGAGACATGATATAGTTTAAATAAGCACATAAAAATAACACTTCATCAAGTTTTGAACTAAAACTGAAGATAAATAAAATAGATGGACTATTTTCATAATTCAGTTAAAATAGAGAGACGAAAAATACAATTAATCCAAAAAAATAATAAATTGTGGGGACAAGAGCCCCGTTACCTTGTGAATAAATCAGTTTGTGGATTTAATTGCATTTCTTGTTGTATCCCGAGTGTTGAGACATCATAAAAATTTGAATTTTGATTGGTGTTATGAACACTGGTGTAAGTGAAAGCGGGAGTGCCGATAGTGAATGTGGGTTTAAGGATATTGGCGGGGGGGGGGGGGGTGGGGGGGGGGGGGATATTGGCGGCGGAGGGGGGGGGGGGGGTGGAGGTGGGGGGGGAGATAGTGGGATTGGGATTTATGATGGGTGTCAATTTTTCTAGCTCTATGAAATCAGTTGGTTTAAGAGGAGATCTAGTGTTATTGGTCGAGGTGTTGGGGGTGGGAGTTTCAAAAACGGTGGTGGGATTAGTAAAGGTGGTAGCTTTGCAACTACGCACAATGGCTGATAGATCCCAACCATCATTGTCCATTGGAGAAAGGATTGATTTTTTAGTATATCTAAAAATTAATTCACTCAAAATCACAACTATTACTTTTTAAACAATCAAAGGATGTATTAAAATAATAAAATTATAAACACAAGACGTAATAATATAAAAAATTAACAAAACTCAAAATTCTAAGGAAATAATAAAACTAGATGTTATGATGTTAAGAGAGACACACAAAGAGAAGGGAGAGAGAGAAGAGCAAGCAAGTTGGTGGTAGAAGAGTACCAAGTTGAGAGGGATATAGAGAGAAAAGCAAGAAAGTTGGTGGTAGAAGAGTACCAAGTTGAGGACCGTCTAACTATTTATATGAAAAATATATATATTATTTTATTGAAAAAAATTAAATGAAATAGATATTTTCAAGACAAGACGTAATAATATAAAAATATAAAAAATTAACAAAACTCAAAATTCTAAGGAAATAATAAAACTAGATGTTATGATGTTGAGAGAGACACACAAAGAGAAGGGAGAGAGAGAAGAGCAAGCAAGTTGGTGGTAGAAGAGTACCAAGTTGAGAGGGATAGAGAGAGAAGAGAGGGATAGAGAGAGAAGAGCAAGCAAGTTGGTGGTAGAAGAGTACCAAGTTGAGGACCGTCTAACTATTTATATAAAAAAATATATATATTATTTTATTGAAAAAAATTAAATGAAATAGATATTTTCAAGACAATTGTAACTGTTAATATTATATATGAACTTATTAAATTTTCTTTATATTTATTTTATCACACATTTATTAATATATATATATATATAAAGATTTAATTTATATGTAAAAATAGTATAAATTTTTTACACTATCTATCAATAATAATTATTAAATCATTAAAAATATTCGACGTTAACCATACTATTTAAAAAACATGTAAGAGTTTATTTGTAATTGGTTTGCAATTTTTTCTTTTTATAAGAAAAAAAAAAGATATTTTCTTTTTAAAAGGCAAAAAAACTGTAAGATTTTCGAAGCACAAAGTGTGAAAAAAAAATAATATCACAAGTCTTGTAACCAAGTAAATCACAAATTCATTCCATAAAATTGTAGAATTTTTGTGAAATTAAAACTAATGGAATTTTTTTTTTAAATTCAAAAATATATTCATGAAGGTCAGCCATAACACAAGAGGCCGTGGAAATTGGTAATAAGGTCGGCACAAGATATAAGAAGATCTAAAGTAAATTATATTATTAGACATTTTATAATCTATAATAAGTGTTTTACTAAAATTACTAAACTTTTTATGAATTTTTTTTTTCTAAACACTTTAAAATAAAAAAAAATCATTTATTAAATTACTATAATTGATTTTATATAATATTTCTTTTTTAATTATTAATTTTAATTGAATATTTATTAAGACAATATTAATTTTATATAGATACAATTTTATTAATATTAGATTTGAAAGTATTTGAATATAACTTTTTTTATTAAACACTGTTTTTCTGAAGTTATTTTTATTGAATAAAAAATTAATTTTTTTAAATATTAAGCAATTGTCGTGATTTTATTTTTGAGTCGACTGAATGATAAAAGAAATGCAATATCATTCACCCACAAAAAATAGAATATTTTCTAAATTGTATGGGTCTTGAATATATTTAAAAGATTTCACATGTATCATTTTTTTTTTCTAATCCAAAAGTGTTTAAAGAAAGTATATATTTAAGCTATATTTTAAAAAAAAAAAATCGAGTTTCTTTTTTTTTTTTTATAAAAAAAATGTTTAATGCTTTTAATAATTGGGGTGTTACTATTGTGGTATCAAAGCTTTTGTTGGATTGTATGTCAACCTATAGGTTGGGAGTCGTTATTTGATCATGTGTCGGGGTAAGTTGTTAGAGTTGTCAAGTCTTATGTATTGATGTAGTTGAGAGTTATCTTTCGGAATTCTTCTAAGTGGTGTTAAGATTTCTTCTCGATGTTCGTTTTGTAGGAAACAATGCCTCCAAGAAGGAACAACGCTACAAGAGTCAACGTCAAAAGGGAAGATCAAATGGCTGAAGCAATGAATAACATGTCTGCTTCTGTTGCTGCACAGACAACTGCAAAGACTCTGCAGAATTTGGAGAAGAGGGAAAAAGATATTCCTGTCGTCGAGTCAATGGGATTGGAAAATTTCGTCGTCATAATGCTCCAAAGTTCAAGTGTAATGAAAGTCCAGAAAAAGGCGACTAGTGGATTTAAGAAGTGGAAAAGATCTTCAAAATGATTAATTGTCATGCAGGGGGTGAAGATCAACTATGCTATGTATCTTTACCTAGGGGATGGTAAATAATGGTGGAGAAGTACAAGACTTCTGATGGGATCGGGTCACGAGGAGGTGAACTGGGAGTCATTCGAAAGGAAGTTTTTAGAAAAATACTTCCATATGAGTAACTCGACGAAGTTGGGTGATGATTTTCTAAAACTGTACTAGGGCAATGTGACGGTGGGTGAATAAGCAGCTAAGTTTGAGTCATTGTCAAGGCATTTTAGATTTTTTCTTGAAGAGGTTGACAAACAACTTATGTGTCACCCTCTCCAAAATGGACTGAAGTATCAAGACTATGTCCTGCCATTGAGAATTCAACGTTTCCATGTCTTAGTTGAGAAATGTAGAGAAGTTGAGGACATGAAGAACAAAAGGGACAACTGAGGAGGGAACTTTAGTTCAGGGGAGCCTAGTTGGATGATCCATCAGAACAACAAAAGAAAACAAGTTG
>NC_021165.2:6182105-6236278 GCF_000331145.2 Cicer arietinum | reverse complement strand
GTGCCGATAGTGAATGTGGGTTTAAGGATATTGGCGGCGGAGGTGGAGGTGGAGGTGGGGGTGGGGGTGGAGATAGTGGTATTGGGATTTATGATGGTTGTCAATTTTTCTAGCTCTATGAAATCAGTTGGTTTAAGAGGAGATCTAGTGTTATTGGTCGAGGTGTTGGGGGTGGGAGTTTCAAAAACGGTGGTGGGATTAGTAAAGGTGGTAGCTTTGCAACTACGCACAATGGCTGATAGATCCCAACCATCATTTTCTATTTCACATTCAAACGGATATATGAGTCAATGAGCACTTACTGGATTTTGTCAAGTTCATACTTTTTGCATGGCATGTTTTCTATTTGTCCCATAAACTTGCATTTTGTGCTGCATTTCTGAATTTCAGTTTTGAAATTTAATGACAGAATTAAATCATATTTATAATATGAATTGATTTTTTTTTCTTGTTCAAACAATAGAGTAATATATTATAATATTTTTCTAGAAAACCAAAACTTTTATTATTAAAAAATTATTTTCCAACAAAATATATAAGATGTGGATTTTTCAATATGAACCACTCAATTTTAGTTAAAAAAATGAATTTTATAAGTAAAAAATAAGAATAAATATAATATTTTATAAAAACTTATCAGAAATAGTAAGAGTCACTAGTAGAAAAAAAATCCATAAAAACTTTTACATCAGGCAAATAGAGCCCGATGTAAAAGGTGAAAGGTTTGCAAGGTTTGATTTTTTAAAATAACTTTTGTACAACGGTGGATTATGAAGCACCGATGGGAAAAGGTTTGTGTTTTTTTAGTGTTATTTCCGCACCCTCTGCTATCATATATACTAGTTTGTAACCCGTGCGTCTCACGGAAACAACGATTTTAATAAATAAATTATTATATTAGTTTATATATATATTAAATTTTATAAATTTTATTTTATTGATATTAAAAAAATAAATTGACTTAAAAAAAATAATTTAAAATTAAAAAATTAAAAAATTAAAAAAAATCTAGATTAGATGAAATAAGAATTTTTAAAATAATGGACATAGACATATATATAAAATAAGTAAATTAGTAAATGTAAAGATGAGTAAGTAACTTAATAATGAATTTTTATTTTTATTATTCAGCCTTTGCTGTATAAGTGGGCAAAATATCTTTCATTTTAGTACTACTCACAAAATACTAAAGAAAAATAATTTTCCCGTTACAAATAAAAAATTACAATACACATAAAAACTATGAGTATCTTTTATCTTTGAATTTGCATGTTAGTCTTCATTAATCTTTCATGAATCTTTTGAATTCTTTTGAATTTGCGTGATATTTAATAATAAATTTAGAATATAAAATGTATAGTATAGTAGTTTTTAAATTTGATAAAATAGTGTTTGAAGTTTGAAAAACCATTACTTTCAATGAATCGATAAAATGAATTGTTTCTTTAATTCCTACATAAATTTTATATTTTCTTAAATAAATTATTATTTTTCTCTTCAATATTCTGGAAATTTAATTGAATTCATGGCTAAGAAGTCTAAATAAATTTTATATTTACTTAAATAAATTATTTTTTATTTAATATAATGTAAACACCATTTATTAGACAATTTATAATCAAAATTATTAGGACGGACAACAACTATTTATGAGAGAATTTAAAATCGGAGTTATTAAGACAAATCTTGTATAAAATAATACAAATATAAATATACAAATGTACAATTTGTTGACTATTTATGAGTGAATTTAAAATCGGAGTTATTAAGACAAATGTTATATAAGATGATAGAAATATACATATACACATTTACAATTTGTTGAGACAAAATTAAGAAACATAAACAATACAAAATATATATATAAAATAACATAACAATCATAATAATCTTTTTTTATAAATAAAATAAAATAACAATCATAGATTGAATTTTTTTTACCAATTCAAGTAATTAGTGTGAACATATTGCTAGGCGCAACACGAACAAATATATAGTTTCATCAGGAATATTAATATCGATAAATAAAATCTCACGAATATTAATCTCATTACTATTTCTATTGCATAAAAGTTTTGTTTGACGTTGAGGAGATCAAGACAAAAACCACATTCGCACACCTCTAACAACCAAATTCCATAACTCATTTCTTGGAGAAATTGAAGCAACAAACTCTGATGGAGAAATTGAAGCAACAAAATATGATTTTTGTTTCAGACATTGGACAAAGATGAATAAAAAAGTTTTGATAAAAAAAACTTAAAAGAATTGTGTATACAGATATAATATAAATGATATAATATAAGGGAGACGCAAGAAATGAGAGAGTAACGAAGATAGACGGTTAACGGAGTATTAAAAGAGTTCGTAAAATAAAATAAATGTTTTAATTAAATTAATTTGAAGCTGGTGGTTGTTAAAGTAGTGTTTAAAAAACAATTACATGTCATTGACTGTATTTTGCTGTTATTCTTTTTTTTTTTTTTTAACTGACCACTAAATTCTCAACAGTTAAACGTCAAGTAGTGGTGCATTATATTTTATTTTTAATTTATTTTCTTATTTTTTAATTGGTCATTCACTTCTGCATTTTTCATGTAATGGAAGTTTTATTTTTTTCTTAAAAAAAATCTTTTATTTTTAATTTATTTTTCTTATTTTTTAATTGACCATTAACTTCTCAACGGATACATGAAAAAACTGTCAAGTCGTGGCGTATTATATTTTATTTTTAATTTTTTAATTGACCATTAAATTCTCAACGAATGTATCGTGGACAAAGATCGTGATGTAACAGAAGTTTATGCTTTTCTTACAAAAACAAACTTTTTATTTTTAATTCATTCCTTTTATTTTTTTAATTGGCCATTAAAAATAATCACGTATTATTTCTATTAATAGAAACTTGATATTTTCTTAACACTCTAGTTTGTTGACACGTGTAAAACTTGTCAATTTATCATGTTTGCCATAGGTCCTACCTTGTTTTCTCTTGAGGCTATTGCACAGTTTCCCTACCAAGCTGTTGTTATATGTAACCATCACTTTCAAATCCTCCAATTGAATTGAATCAAATCCATAAAACTATAATGAATGCTACAGTAAGTAGGTCCTTCCTTTTCATCTATCTTTTGAATTAAAGCAACAAGGGGTTCGGAGCAATCGTGATTGGAACATAAGTGGTATCAGTAATCCGTCATGCCTAAAATCGACGAACCACCACACAAGGTTGAAAATAAAATACCACTTCCTGCACCAAATATAATTCAACTTGCTTCGGACAAGTAGTTGTTGCACGAGTCACAATCAGTTCTCTTTGACAGGGCACAGGAGTCAGGAGGTCAACAGCTTTAATCCTAACGTAATACCTCAGGGTTAAGTCTTCCCTACTTCTTCTCAAGTTTGACATTTGCCACTATTTCTTTAAGTTTCAAAGCCTCCCCTAGCATCTTGCGACCAAATACCAGATTTACATGACTCCCCAAACACCAATGTAATTGTGTTGACCGCTCCATAATTACTACTTCCTGCTCCTAGTTTTGCTTCATGCAGAAATTCAACTGCCCTGGGAAGAATCAACCTGACTCCAGAGTATCTCAGCATATGCCTTCTCTTCTTCCTTCTCCTCTCCAACACAATCTATTGCTTCTATTTCTTCCTCTTCCTCAAGAAGCTCTTCCATCATTTCTTCTTCAGCTTGTTTCTCCCACTCTCGCTCAGCAAGTTCAGTCATCACCTCCCTCATAGCTAGCTTTGTAGCGGGCCTATCTCGAGATCCATATTTAGGAGCAGGCACAACAAAAGGCAGAATAATATCATCTAATTTTGTGCTTTTAGCTTTAGGAAAATCATCGTTTTCTGTTGGAGGAAAAGTAAATATAATTCCAAGTTCATAATTGCAGATATGAAGCCCCGAGTTCACAGATGGGTCTCCTTTTTTAAGCCCATCAGCTTTTGTACCAAATGGGTTTGAAATTTCGCGCCCCCAGGCAGCAGCACTAAAATTATGAGACCCACAGTATATCCAACCAACCGAAGATGCATCCCCTCTAGACCAGAAGCATCTACGTACCACCTTCATTTTTTTACATAAAAGTGCTTAAGACATTTAAGGTATAAGGAGAAAAAAACAGACAACAATTTAATAATTGAGAAGCTAATCACCCAACCCCGATTTGACTCTGCCTATGCTAATACATAAAAAGTGGTTAATATATTTATGATTGAGTTACCAATTTTTCAATGCAAGTCAGACATGGGAAAAGACAGGACAGGACACAAAAGGAGAGGCGTGGAATCTCCTTCAAACCCATCTTTACTACAAATTCTACAATCAACACAAGGGACTTTATTCATATAGCAAGAATACATACAACAACTAATTTTTACGAGTATATTTTCCATAAACATGTAATCATCAAATAATAAGAGTGCAGGAGAATAGTGTACAGTTACCTTGGTATGCATCGGATGCCCTATTCTTTCATAGGGATGAGGGATAGCATCATGAAGTACATCTAAAGTCTTCAACCTTTGCCATGTTCTCTGTTCAAAAGGAGAGAATCAGTTCTTTACAAAATAACATCCATAACATCAAAAGTTTACCTCTTTAAGATAAATTCTGAAGAAAAGAAAATCCAAAATTAATAAAACATGAACATCCACGAATGAATGACATTTAAGTGTGGAATCAAAAAGATAGTCATGAACAAAATTCACTGAGGTTAATGTTATACCAGATAATTCACTGAGGTAACCAGTTCCCTAATAAAAATAAAAGGTACCAAACTAATATACCTTGGAAGGAATATTACATATTTCAGCCTTTACCCATTCAAAGCTGATAAGAAAATAATATTACCTCTGAGAAGCAAAGAATGCGCCTTGAAGGCAAAATCCCATTATAAGCATTCTTCACTCTTTCAATAGTGGGGAAAATAATCTTAACAGAAGGATTCTTCAATTCTTCGCTAGCATTCCAACAGCCCCACTGTCATAAACATCATTAAATTACTGAATCAATAAAAGCACAAGTTTAATTAATCATGCATCTAGCAGCAAAGGTGTAAAACTTTTCAAGCAAAGGCCTTCAAATTACTTCGGGATCAGACTCTTGTGAGTCAAAATGTTGCAATGATTTCTTCCCAGCAGCAGCCGAAAATGCAGCTAGAAATTTTGAATTAACAGAACCAATGGAAGAAGCGCCTGATTGACAGAAAAGACCAAATATAGTCCAAAAGAATTGGAAAAATGATCAGCTTGTTGATAGTGAAATAAGGTCAGCATTGTACTCAGAAATATTAAAAAAAAAACAGGCTTACCATATACAATTTCAGATTCCAATGATTCAGGCCATCTATATTGATTCAGAACCTATTACAAACAGTAATAATAATTAAACAAAACTGGATAGTTCAAAAGTTATTTTAGCATAAACTTCATCCATATGCAAGAAGATTGGAAAGTGTTTGGGCAACAAAGAAAAAGAAATTTGTAACTCATGAAACTCAACAAAACAACAAAAGGAAATAAAAAATAACCTTGGTTCCAACATTAAAATAAGTGCAACTACTACAGTCAACAAAAATTATTCCCATTTTAGTGCTGCTTACCTCTTGTAATCTCCTGAGTCCATAATGTCTTTGAATTGAAGCAATGAGTGAGCAAAAAGCAACAACTTGTTCAGATTGCATGATCTTTGACATATCTTGAAAATGATGTCCCTACAAGTTCGTAAGACATAACTTATATAAATATCAGGTCACATATACAAAGGAAATAAACAAGTCATCTTCCAGAAAATGCATCCAACACACCTCTGACACATTTAGTATCAGTTGTACTTTCTGGCAGTTTTCTCCCAAGGCAGCTGCAAGGGCCTCTTTTGGACAAACATATCCAGAAAATGCAAAGAATCCAGCATCCCAAAGAGGAGAAACCCATTTTGCAACATTTCTAGGCAGAAAACCAAGTTGAACATAATCTACAGGTAAGAATAAAAAAACATTATTTATTATTTCTGTTATTGACAGCATGAAAAGTATAACTGCAAGACCAAAACCAGACAAAAAAGATAAGGAAATAAAAACTTAATTTGAAAATCATACGATAAATGAGGAATCAATATACATGGTACAAAAAAAAATTCCAAGCAATGTAGCTTTTACCTCCCTCAGAAGTTTGATCAGGGTTGGGAACAAGAACGCTAACAGCATTCTCATCAGCGGGCACATTGGGATTTCTTCTTAAAACAATTTCAAATTTCCCATACGCATTCTTACAAGACTTTCCAAGGACAGCAGCCAGTGCTTTTAGACCTGCACTGCTTGAGTCTGCCACAGTACGGAAAAGATGGCTCAAACCAACCACAGATGCCACAACTGAGCCAAGAAACTACAAACATGATGACAAAATGTACTGCAATTAGTGTCTATAAGAGTATATATTGCACTTTGCAGTCAAAGAATCCAGAGCAGAAAGTGGCTTCAACAAATACATCAAATCAAACTATGACACAGCTAATATTAAGGAAAATAACTTACTTTTGAATGAGTACATTTTTAAGACAGTATGTACAGCCAAGAAGCTAATAACATTCCACCCACCTATAAGTTAGGTGGGTACAATTTTCAATTACTAATTTTTTTTAAAAAGATCATAGTTTATATCAAAATATAACATTACAGATGCAGTGGCAAGGGAGTCAACCATCAACTCAGATAACTAGCAAAGCATGACATATATGAGTACTTACAGAAGAGGAATGAAAGGATTCCGACAGAACAGAAGTTCTATACAGGTGAATTCCAGGTACTGAAGCAACAAGACGTCCTGTTGCACCTCCAAAGTCATATTTTGTGAGCTGAGTAATCCAGTGAGCCTGGCTAGGTACATCAATAACAAGTGATGCCATAAACCCAGCCAACTGAGCAGCAAAATCACATTTTGAGTCTCTATGAAATTCATCATCATCGTTTACTTTTTGGAAAAGTGAAGCAAAATCAACCAAAATGGCACGAGGGAAATCTTGCCACCATACAGTGTTAGTCACACTGTTCCACTACATAGCCATAAAACTTGATCAAAATATTTTTATATGAAATACATATAATAATAACAATAACATTGGAATAAACCCACTATCTGCATAATAAAAAGTTATTTAAATAGTTGGCATACATAAATTTTACTGATATGCATAGGGAAAAAACATTGCATTATAAATTTGCTACTATAACATTCACAGTTTTTATTCAGGACACCTTGGCGAAAGTAGTTTATGTCTTTCATCTAAACATTTTAACAAGAAAGAATCAGCATCATACAAGTTAACTTGTGCAAGTTTAGTGGCCGCCAAAATTATTTTTCCCTTTTTACTACACTTATTTATCTATTGAGTTATGATATTTTGACACAAAAATCGACAGCAAAATGGTTGGTTAACAAATTTCAAATGCGTGGCTAATTACATTCTATTGTTAATGAATAAATCAGATGACGAAACTCATTAACCATTCACTAGATGTAATAAACCACAAATTTGGACGTATTTAACCACGGTTTTCAATTACATGTAGATTTAAACACCTAGAAATCGTGGTTAACCACGTTCAAAGTCGTGGTTAATGAGTTTCAACACTTGCTATATCCATTGAATGTAATTAACCACGTATTTGAACTACCTTAACCAATTATTTGGTTGTCGTTTTTTTATGTCAATTGTGTCAAAATATCATTTCTCTTATCTATTACACATGAGTGGGGTCCAATCAAGCAGCACATTTCTTATATTTAAAAAAGAAAACATATCAAAAAGAATTTGGATAGAAAATAGGATTGTAAGTACATTACTTTGGATAGAATTTGGATACAAGAAGACTACAAAGGGACAATACTCCTAAACTAGAAACGTTTCACCTGAGTACAATGAGCCACCAAGCATTTGATGCCTAAGTTCATAATTTAATCAATAACATGCCGTGAAAACAATACATTACTTCAGATAGAATTTGGATACAAGAAGACTACAAAGGGACAATACTCCTAAACTAGAAACGATTCACCTAAGTACAATGAGCCACCGAGCATTTGATGCCTAAGTTCATAAATTAATCAATAACATGCCGTGAAAACAAGGTTTTGCTCTTCAAATTGCAAGATAAATATTATTAATAACTAGAAGTTCGGCTAATAAAATACCTGCTTTTCCACCAAATTAGCAGATGTAATGACAACTCGAATACTATCTTCTCTTTGCAGAACAATCAACTTTGGGTGATGGCAAGCTATCCCTTGTTTCTTGCGGTTATTACCAAATGCTATGGTTTCGGGGAATGGAGGATGCCTAGTACCCAACAAGAAAGAAATTACCAGAGAGGAACAAAAAATAAAGCTGTATATTCCCATCACTAATCAAAAAGTAAAAGAAAAAAATCCTTACACTACAACTAGGTTAGGATAATTCTGGTTTGGCATAGATACCCTTTCATCGGGTTTTGAACTCCAACATTTCTCAGTATTTTGACAAGCGATTGTAACTGGCAGATGACAAGGAATCTTGCAATATGTCAAGAACCTAGCAAGACAACTCAGTTAGGATTGAAGATATAAACAACTTCAAGTGCATAAGTTCGCACATTATAAATGTAATGAAAATACACATAGCATGTTTCCAGCAAAATATCAAACATGTAAACACAAGGAGACGCGAAAAATAAACACAAGTCAAGGAGCAAAACGGTTCTAAAAAATAAAGAGTATCATCAAAGGAAAATAATACATAGGGAAATTTTAGTCAACCCTCACCATTGTATGTCACTTGTAAATGTTGCAATAAACATTCTCGTCACGCTTTCAATAGGATGAATAATTTCATTGAGTGATATGGATTTATCAAAATCTGATGAATTGTGGTTCATAAATTCAAGACGATTCAAATAAAAATTCTTCCCAGGAGGTGGATAAAAATTGCATTCATTTTTTCCCTGCCCATTATTTTCATCAGAAGAAAGATCATCCTTCTCTGACCAGTCTAACACTATCAAATTAGAATTCTTATCATCAGCAAAAGCATTAACACAATCAACTCCAAAATTCTCTTTTGCACGAAAATGTTCACCATTTTCCTCCAAATTCGTCACTTTACTTTGACAAAGTAAAGGTGAACTTGATTGCACAATATCAATACCAGTTTCTTCCATCACCCTATTCACTAACTCGGTGCCATGGGCACGCTTATATCCACATTGTAAATCGGTAACAGAACGTGTAATACAAGACAAAGGATCATCACTGAGCAATATATCTCTACACCTATCTACAAGAAACCTTGCTCTCCCAATAACTCCCTCAAATTTTGAAACATTGGTTTTCACTGCAAAAACCCTCTTGCTTTGAGAGTTCCCCGAAAATGTTAACCTATCAATTTCAACATCATCATCATCATCACCATCACAACTTTCAACAACAATAATTCTATCTACAACAAAACCAATTCGATTCCTAATCCCACACGAACAGTTCTGATTTCCACACACAAGCGAAACCCTATCTCCTTCATATAACTCCACCGCCATTCCCTTTCTAACTTCAACGCCGTTAACGAAAACTCCATTAGAAGCTTCTAGAAACGGAAAACACTCACTTTCCTTAGAAGCCTTCACTCTTTTCCTGAACTCGTGAACGATACGAAATTTGGAATTAACATTGGGATTCGTGCGTGACAAAACTCCACTGAGAATGTAGAGTTTGCGAAGCGAAGAGTCGAAAATGATTTGACAGTGCCGTTTGCTGACGCGGCGGTCGTTGAATACGAATTCGCAGTGGCGAGGTTTCCGGCCGATTGAGTAGGGTATGTCGGGGTGAAGGCGCATGGTGTCGCAGATCGAAACGGCGGCGTCGTTGGTGGAGGAAAAAAGAGGGAGTTGGAAATGGTTTAAAACGACGGAGGCTGCAAAAGTATTTGATTTTTTGTTTGGAGAAGAAGGATAGTGTGGGAAAGGTCTCTTGTGGTTTGAATTTGAATTTGAATTGATCATGGTGATTGATTCGAATCATTTGGTGGAAGAGGAAAATGCAAAAGTTTATGTATTTCTCAACAATAGTGTGGGGAATTTTGGCTCCATAATTTTTTCCCTCCAAAAATCTTGGATAAATATTTATATGGGCTAGACATAAGTTTTTGGGTACACACGAAAATAATTATAAATTTAAACATATCATATTTTCGGTCTTATTTTTTAATCCTTCATATAAGGTAGATTAAAATAATTTATTTCTAATATAATAAAAGTTAAGAAATAATTTATTATTTTTATCTATTATGTTCTCTTTCTCGTAAATAATTTCTTATTTTTGTCTTTTTTACTCTCTTTTCTGTGTTCATAGTTAATTTTTGATTTTTTTTCTCTGAGTTATTTTATTTTATAATAGATAAAAGTTAGGATTATTTTCTAATTGTATTTGTATTGAAATGTTAAAATTGTAATGCTCAACAAACGACATCCAAGGAGTGCCCAATGATTCACTATTTATCTTCTTCTTCTATGATCATATGAGAGGAGGATATAATACGAAGAGGTTTACAGTATACGCAAATACACAATAATTGGTTATAATTGGTATTGTGATTGGCGTCATATCATTTGTAAATAAATTATCCAC
Organism: Cicer arietinum; assembly: GCF_000331145.2. Classification (NCBI taxonomy): domain Eukaryota; kingdom Viridiplantae; phylum Streptophyta; class Magnoliopsida; order Fabales; family Fabaceae; genus Cicer; species Cicer arietinum. The sequence goes on along the minus strand of NC_021165.2, from coordinate 6,225,616 downwards.
ATTTCTTCAAACCGCAACATAGATCTCACTTTATCCATATGGTGATGCTAGCCTACATTAATACAATCATGAATTTGTGGTGGATCATGAACACCCAATAATGATATGCGTAGACAACAAATAATATGGGTGCTTAAATCTAAAATGATACAAATAAAAATTACAAATTATTATAAAAACATTGAAAATTACACAAAACTAAATATTATCGAATCTTTCTTTTATGGAAACTATTTAAATGAAATTGAATTTTAGATTATTTTTTAAAAATCAAACTAAAACCACACACACAACAATTCTAAATAGTATGACGATAAAACTTATACACACTATTTGCAGAGAAGTGAAATATTGTATTATTTGTATGTTTTGATCTTTTTAATAATATTTATTGGTTTTTTTTTTTTATTGTCACCCGAGTTTAAATCATGATTTTTACGCGGTTAAATATATTTAAACTCTTAATTTATATTAGTTGATTTACCATCTCCCGAAGATAGTTATTGAATCAATTAAAATCCAATCCAAATTAAACCAAAATGCAGTGATTTTAATCTTTGAATTTAATAGTTGTGTCTTAAGACCGCATCACAAATATCTTTAAAAAATAAGTTTATAAATGTTAGACTTGTTATCAAAAGTGATTAAAGATTACTTGTTGTCCCCCATTTATTTACTTCTCTTCTTATGGGCTCTTCTCCATACACCGGAGACGAGTGTTTTAAAGTTATTTTTTTATATAAAATCACTTATCTTACTTAGTTTTGTTTCTCTTTTTACTTAAATAAATGTTTTTGACTTATATTTAACTTTTGTTCTACAATTTGTCCATAATTTCACCATTGTTTGAGTATGATATTATGTTGTAATTGGTTGTCTTGGTGCGTCGTTGTTTAATTTTATATTTATTGTGACTATAATTTGTTGATTTAAGTTTTGGAGGTAGGTGTATTCTGACCTCTTCAATTGTCATGGTAGACTTTTTCACATATATAAATGTTTTATACATAAAATGAATGTTGTGAATTTGATCGTAATCATACTTTTTAATTTTAACAGCTTTGAAGTGTAGTATTATCGGACGATATAATTTATATCAACTTGAATGAATGTATATAGATATTTTAGTAAAAAAAAAGATGATTATATATATATCAATTTCCTTGATTGATCAAACACACTTTAATTAAAGCAAAACCAGTTCTTCTTGAACAAGCAATTTAGAAAGCTGTAATTGAAAATGACTAATAGAAACTTTTAAAATAAATAATTAAAGGTATAAAGTCCTACTAACTTATGCGAATGCATGTGCAATGTATTATTTAATCGTGGATTTCAATTAAACGTCATCTAGCATAGTGATGATGGCGTCAGCCCAAAGTTGCTTGAGTGGAATGCATAGTGGCATTCGTTAAGATCAAAGTGGTGAAATCACATGATATGTGCCTTTCATTACGGTGTTTTCCCTTATTTTAAAGGTTTGGTAAAATGTGGAATCGTTTCCAGAGATCTTTCTTAAAATAATAATTATTGAATTTCCAACTTCCGTTTCAAAAGGGACTAACTAAATACTCACATTTCAAAAGAAAAACAACAATAAAAAAAAAAAAAAAAAAAAAAAAAAAAAAAAAAAAAAAAAAAGACTTAATTGCATTTTTGGTCTAATAGGTGAAAATTGAAAGTAGTCCCCCATTTTGTTTGTCTCTAGTTTTAACCTTTAAACAGAATTTGAGTCCAAATCATGATGAGTTGTCATTTTTTAATGACATGTCAATAAAATGGTGATGTAGAGCTTATGTGGAATAAACTCATTATTATATTATTTTTTATTAAAAAATATAATTTATATTTTAAAAAACCATTATTATAATTGTGACAATATTTTTAAAAATACAATTTAATTATTAAAGTTAAGTTAAAAGAAAAAACACCTAAAATCATGAACCCTAAACAAATCAAAATCAAAAACATTTACTCATGAAGCTTAAAATCATTCTGGATTTCTTCCTCCTTAACAACACGATCAACATGGCCTCCATCTCCCCCCTCAACATTGCGCTCAACTTCCTTCTCAACAGTTTCATCAACAAAGCTCTCAACTTACCCACTCTCTTCGCCTTTGCAATTTCAGACACCTCAACTTTCACTTCGTCTCAACTCTGCTCCAAGCTCGCCACAACCTACGCCCAATGCAACCATGTTTCTTACGCCTCCCACATGTTTGATAAATTACCCAAACGAAGTTTGTTCTCCTAGAACACCATGATGAGGATGTATGTTCAAATGGGTCGCCCCATGATGCCCTGAACATGTTTGTTGAAATGCTCCATTCGGGTCAGCCTCTTCCCGACAACTTCACTTACTCAATTGTTATCAAGACTTGTAGTGGCTTGTTATTCATTGATATGGGTGTTGGAGTTCATGGGCAGACTCTAAAGACGAGTTTTGATTTGGACACATTTGTTCAGAACTCTTTGTTGGCAATGTATATATATGGTTGCTGGTGAGAAAGAAGCTGCATTGTTGGTTTTTGACTCAATGCAAGAACGCACTGTAGTGTCTTGGAATACTTTGATTAATGGCTACTTTCAGAATAACTGTGCAGAGGAGGCGTTGAGGGTTTATCATAGAATGATGGATGAGGGTGTGGAATCTGATTGTGCAACTGTAGTTTCAGTTTTGCAGGCTTGTGGGGTTTTGAAGAATGTGGAGCTTGAGAGAGAGGTTCATAAATTGACTTTTATAAATTATATTTTTTAATCAGAAATAATATAATAATGAGTTTATTCCACGTAAGCGTCAGCCACGTCACCTTTTTTTATTGACACGTCATTACAAAAATGACAACTCAGCATAATTTGGACTCAAATTTTGTTTGGGGACTAAAACTGAGGACAAACAAAATGGGGAGACTACTTTCAATTTTCACCTATAATAGGGGGACCAAAAGTGCAATAAGTCTAAAAAAAATGAACTTTTTAACTTAAATAAAAAAGCGAAGACTTGTTTTGATCTCTAACAAAAATTGTAGAACTTAATTTGGTCGAAAAAAAAAACTTTTAATCATTAGAAAAATAAATTGAAATAATTAAGTTTTTTTAAATTAACATAAAAAAAGTAAATAATTTAATATGTTTAAATTATATAAAATATTAATAAATTTATTATTTAATATATAATGTAAACTTATAATAATAGTAATAAAAGATTATTTATGTTTAATTAAATAAATCAGTACAGTAGTTTCAAAATGTTTTTTTTTAGATGCATTGTAGAGTATTATATAATTTTTTATTGTTCAACCTAACCAAATTCTACCCTACCAACAATATTTTTACTCTGACTCATCATATATGTCAATTAAGATTTTTATATAAATATTAAAAAATATAATATTTATAAAAAATAAAAAAAATTATTTTATTAAAATATTGATTTTAATTATTCATAAACTTTTTACTATTTTTAATACAAAATAATAATAATTTAGAAATTTGTATATAATAATAATTGAAATATAATATAAAAAAATTAAAGTTATATTAAAAATTATAAATATCATTAATTTTGAAACAATTTCACCTTGCAAGGTGCTAAAGTCAAAATAAGCGAACACACTATCTAAATGGATTTTTTTGTAATCAACTACCTTAAAGACATACAATGTGTACACACAATTAATTGCTAATTCAATTATCCAATTTAGTTACGTCCGAACAAAATTGTCATCTTAGTTTTCATTTTTATTTGAGATGTATTTTAACTCAATAATTTTAAATAACATTTGATAAACATATGAAACTAACGTAAAGCATAATATATTTAATATATTTTGAAATATAATATATAATATAATTTTACCGAAATATTTATTAAAATAATTTTCTTTTGTCTATAAATAGAGTAAAAGTTACCCCTTAAAACTCACACAATTGTGTTTTGAAGTTTTTTTTTTTAAATATTCAATTTAGTAATATATCAGTTAAAATAAACTTCAGGAATATTTTTATAGTTTTCCAATTACTACTAATGAGTATAGCAAGAGTGAAAATGGGTGCATAAAGTTAAACCTAAAATACAATCGTCAAATTAAAGTTAAAAGTACTATTAGAAAGATCAAGAAAACAGTAGCAACAACAGCTGTTCGCATTCGACACTGTTCAAATATGATTACATCTGTGTAGAACCAAAAAAATAAATATCTCAATCACCTAGATGTTATTAGCATTATGCATTAATTATGATTGTAAAAAGTTGCCATGAAAAACAGGTGGTATTCAATCAATTTTTTATAGGCTAAATTACATATGTGGTCGCTTAACTTAATTTTCAGGTAACGTTTTAGTCTTTTATCTTTTTTTTTCGACTTGATCATTTATTTTAATTTTAAGTGACAATTTAATATCTTATGTTTTAAAATTTCAACAATGTTATCCTTTTTTATACAAAAATTCAAAAAAAAAATTCAATCAAAACTCATAAAATTAATTATATTCTTCAGTATAATACAAATTTCATCAAATTCGTAAAACAAATCTTCAAATAAACTTATATTTTCATACTTTATTTGATATTGTCAGGAATAAAGGACTAAATCGGAGAAAAAAAAGATAAAACTTAAAACATTAACTGAAATTAAGTTAAGGGACCACATATATAATTTAACCTTTTTTATATTATTTAAATAAACTATCATATTCAATTAAGATATTTCATTTTTCTTTCTAAATATAGGATAAAAATCTAATGGTATTAAATCCCATATATAAAAAAGTATTGTAGTATGAGAAAGTTTTGCTACTAAAAGTGCGATGTCTATGAATCTCTTTATTTGTTTTATTTGTGTTCACACCTTTTCTCCCTTCGCTCTCCTTTTCTCCCTTCGCTCTCCTTTTCTCCTTCTCCCATTTCTCCTATCTTCCCTCTTCTTGTCCTTATCTTTTATACATTTATATCTTCCCATCACCTCTCTCAAAAGTAATATTATTATTTTTCCTTTCTTTCTATTTCTATGAAAATATGTACTCATTGTTAGTATTTAAATTGTTGAAGAAGAAAGGAATAATGTGAATGTGTTGTCTTTATTAATAAATTATTATGTTATTTATACATAATATTTATTACATTATTTTTAACTAACTTCTATCGAATTAACTAAATAAATAATTAATTAGTTAATAATTACATATAATTAATATAAAATTTGAATTACAAAATTTGAATAAAAAGAACATTTTTCGTTTTCTAACACCCAAATAAAAAACGTTATTGATTTCCAATCCTCGTGATTTTTTCTTATTGTCTATTGAATATGATTTTTTATTTGAAAAATCATTACAAAAACAATATAAAAAAATCAAAATAATTTCTTCTTTTTTTTCTTTCTATTTCTTAAACATTAAATAAAATAATAATTCATAAAATTGACAATATTTCTTACCTTTTTAAATAATATTATAAGAATATATATATAATATTATAATTATTAATATGAGTATTCACTTTATATAATTTAACTTTATACTATTTGATTCTATTATATATGTTATGTAATATGCACTAGGTAAACATTTTTTAACGCATGGTTAATTTTTAAAATGATGCTAATTTTTTAACTCACTTTAAAGTTCTATTTTGTAGTACGTAATATTTCATTTTATGGTATGTGATATTATTAATAAAATAATACATATTATCATAATAATTCTTAAAATAAAATAAATTATCAGTGTTTGCTACGCGTCTTTGAAAAAGTATTGATTTTATATTTTCTATAATTTTGATGCTATCTTTTATATTTTTAAAATCTGATAAGTCATTAAATCCTTACATTATCTTTTAAAATTTATAAATCTTTTTAATGTAACAATAAAAATAGTCTTTCAAAATGAAATGCTAACACACCCTACACTCAAGTACTTGGAGACACCATTTGAACCTAGGAAGAACATGAGAGAAGAAATATTAAAATATAGAAAAGAAAAATAATTGAACATAGTTTATATTTTGTAGGATGAATAAGAAATTAGTTATTAAGACGCAAGAAGATTCCACGTATCGTGGTCGGAATGAGATCGGGTGTTTTCACGAGACTCGCGCTATTATTTATTGTATTACTTAAGTATTTTTATTTATAAAAAAAACACACACATATATATATATATATATATATATATAAATTAATTATTTTAGAGACTTAAAATTCTAACTTTATAAACTTTGGATTTTGGCGGACGTTGAAGTCGTGCTAGTAGGGACACTTGAAACCAATCTAAAAATGAGAGTTTTGTACGGAGAATATCAATTTATAAAATTTTAAAAATTGAAAACTCAATTTTCTTTTTAGTATATTTTTAATTGACTTTTTTTTAGTTATCTAACAAGTGCTCTCAAGACATTGTTAACATTTGTAACAAGTATATTATAGAATAAAACTTTCGATCAAGAAAAAAATGATTTGTATAATACGTTTTTAAACTTCTATAAAATGAAACAACATCAAGCAGATTTTTTTGCACTAGATATATAAGATGGAATTAGAAGGAGTGAATTATTATTTTTTAATTTTGTTTATTTTAAAGAGAGAAAACTTATTAGAAGGTTTATACTGTTTCCTATCTTCCATATTTTGGTCGTACCTGTCCCTTTAAAGTTGCGAATTGTTGTCTCGTTTTTCCAGCACAATGATCCATGTGAGTCCCTTTTTAAAACATAATTAAAATAAAAGTGTATTTTGTTATTAATAAAATTATTATGCTTAACAAAATTTTATTATATATATATATATATATATATATATATATATATATATATATATATCACTTCTCTTTAAATTTTAATAAATTAAATATATTATAAATTGAAAATAAATCATGGTATTCACAGTTTTATCTTTAACTTCATAGCTCTAATATATATCATACTTAAACAATCGATACAATACTTAAATAGTATTCGCACTTCTATCTTTAACTTTAATTGATAGTTGTAATATATTAATAGAACATTATTCAAAATTATTAGTCCCTCTTGACTCTTAAAATGCACCTTTTACTTTAAAGTGATTTTTTTCATGAGGCTTACTTTAAAAATGATTATGACTTCACATTTATCTATCCATGTAAATAGCAAAATGAAAATTTCACGTAATTGCTAAGTATTTAAATTAAGTTAAAGATTTAAAAAGTAATAAAGATAGATTAATTCTTCAGTGTATTTTTTAAATAAATAAATCCACTTGCAAATATCTGTGCTTTTAAACATTACTATTCCCTGCTGCAAAAATGCAACGTACGAATGTGTGTGTCTGTATATATACTATAGGGGGAGCAAAGGCAAGAAGTAACTTAAAGAGTAAGGAGCAAAGGAGAGCAGAAAGTGTTGAATCAGTGTATCAAAACAGCAACATGAGAGGATCTGCAGATCTTCATCATCATGAATCAGATATAGAACTCATTGCCCCTGAAAACGGTACAAAGTTAAGTGCTGCTGAGTCAAAAGCTGGCACAGATGTTGTCCATAACAAAGAAGAAGAAGAAGCAGATTATGTTGAGGTGACCATGGACATTAAAGGTGACTCAGTTGCCTTACACAGTGTGAAAACTGTAACAGAAACTGACATGGGAGATGAGAAACAGTGTTTGACTGGGAAGAAGACGTCATTTGGTGCTTCAGTGGTTCAGAATGCTACTATTCGTATAAAGAAGTTGAAGCGTTTAGCATCATTTTCAAAACCAGAACCAGCAGAACAACTTGAAAGGACAAAGTCTGCTATGGCTCATGCTCTCACTGGACTCAAGTTTATAAGCTCCAAGGCTGATGTTGCTGCAGGATGGTCTGAGGTTGAGAAACAGTTTCACAGCCTTACTGCTACCACTGATGGTTACCTTCCTCGTCATCTGTTCGCTAAATGCATAGGTATGTCACCTCTACCATATTGCTTCAAATGATTTCATAAGAAAAAGACTTTGACTATGTTATTTGAGCCATGGCATCGATGTTTTTGATGTCTCTGTGATCGCAACTATTAAAACTACATCAGTCTTGTTGGAAAGTAATTCTTAAATAGCAAAGATCAGAGCATAATCAAGTGATTCTAAGTGTTTCTTTGGATTCAATTGTAGGATTGAATGAGGAGTCTAAGGCATATGCAGAGAAGCTTTTTGATACTCTTGCTCGGCAGAGAGGTATTCAAGAGGGTTCCATTAACAAGATCCAGTTGAGGGAGTTCTGGGACCGGATTTCTGACCAGAGCTTCAATACTAGGCTCAAAATATTCTTTGCCATGTAATTATTTGTTTTGATTATTGCAAGCCTCAATTTTTTGTTGAATGCATTGTAACCATATTACTAATACTGATTTGGAATGCAGGGTTGACAAAGATGCAGATGGCAGAATCAACGAGGAAGAGATAAAAGATGTATGGTATCTAAATCGCATCAAACTAGACTTTTGAAGATTCTGTAACTGCAAAAAAAAAAACATTAGCTAAGTAGTTTTTTATCAGCCAATTTTGATTTTCCTTGATGTCGTGTGTTATGTGATTCTGGTATCAGATTATATGCCTGAGCGCTACTGCCAACAAACTGCCAAACATCCAGAAACAAGCAGAGGAATATGCTGCTTTGATCATGGAAGAACTAGACCCGGATAACACAGGATATATCTTGGTAATTAAATAACAAAATCTAAACTGTAGTCTTTAGAATAAAATAACTCATCAACTCATTTCAGTATTATAGAACTGTTGGCCATTTTTTTAACAGATAGACAACCTGGAGACTCTCTTATTACATGTACCAGAAGAAACTACAAAGGTAGAAACAAAGTACCTGAACCAAATACTAAGCCAAAAGCTTAGACCTATATTTGAGGAGAATCCTATTAAGCGGTGGTATAGAGATACCAAGTATTTATTGCAGGATAACTGGCAAAGATCTTGGGTATTTGGGCTGTGGATTGGTGTGATGTCAGGTCTATTTGCCTATAAATTTGTGCAATATAGGAGAAGAGCTGCATATGATGTGATGGGGCATTGTGTGTGCATGGCAAAAGGTGCGGCTGAAACACTTAAATTCAACATGGCTCTTATCTTGTTACCTGTATGCCGAAACACCATCACTTGGCTCGGGAATAGGACCAAGCTAGGCGCTTTTGTTCCTTTCGATGACAGCCTCAACTTTCACAAGGTAGTAACTTTTGCTTCTGATTTTCCCTCAAGAGTAAGTGACAAGAAAATAAAACACACACATATGCTTTAGTCATATGTTGTGTGTTGGATTATAGCATGTTTCACCAGGCATAAATTTAAGAATATTTTTTTGCAGATGATAGCTGTGGCGATAGCAATTGGTGTTGGTATACATGCTATTTATCATCTTGCTTGTGATTTTCCTCGCCTTCTTCATGCAAGCGATGAGAAGTACAAGCTCATGAAGCCTTTTTTCGGAGATAAACCATCGAATTACTGGTATTTTGTCAAATCATGGGAAGGAGTAACAGGGATTCTAATGGTTGTGTTAATGGCAATAGCCTTTATACTGGCCAATCCTAGGTTCAGGAGGAACCGCACCAAACTACCCAAACCCTTCAACAAGCTCACAGGTTTCAATGCCTTTTGGTATTCTCATCACCTCTTCATCTTTGTCTATGCCCTGTTGATTGTCCATGGAACCAAACTTTACTTATCTAAGGAATGGTACAAGAAAACGGTTAGTACCTTTAGATAACACTTAACTTGGTCTACTTATTTAACTGTTCTTTCTGATCTGAAATATAATAGATTCACAGGCACTTAATATTATGTGTTTTGTAGACTTGGATGTATCTGGCTATTCCCATCACCATTTATGCTTTGGAAAGACTAATTAAAGCACTTAGATCGAGCATCAAGTCGGTGAGAATATTGAAGGCAAGTACCGAATAATTATATGATGATTTATTTACTATATGAAGTTTATAGAAAGTATACACATGATTTCATCCCATTTTCATTTCACTGCCAAATTTGTAGGTGGCCGTTTATCCTGGAAATGTATTGGTAATTCATATGTCAAAGCCTCAAGGGTTTAGCTATAAGAGTGGACAATACATGCTTGTCAATTGTGCTGCTGTGTCTCCACTTGAATGGTATGTATGCATTTGTTTTGAAGAAACATGTTCTATATGAATTATGAAATGTGGCATCTACTACTATTTATATTTCCCAGTTATCTGATTTCAGTAGCTGAATTAACTTTACTGTTTATACATCTACAGGCATCCATTTTCCATAACTTCTGCTCCTAATGATGATTACCTTAGCGTCCACATTAAAATACTTGGTGATTGGACTCGAAGTCTGAAAGAAAAATTCTCACAGGTGAATATTATTATTGTTGTTGTTGTTGTTATTATTATTATTATTATTATTATTATTATTATTATTATTATTATTATTATTATTATCACATGGTTTCTCGTAATTAACAAGTTTATTGCTTTTGTTTCTTTCAGGCGTGCCAGCCAGCCATCAATGGACAGAGTGGACTTCTAAGAGCTGAATGCTTGAAAGGAGATAACAGCCCAAGGTATGCCTTACTGGTTTTACTTTTGAAAAATAATTAGATTTAAAAAAATGACGTGAATTTAAACATTTATGAATGAGTACTATGGCCAATAAAACTCGAAATCACCATCAAAATATGCTTAAATTTAGTTGTTCACATAAACAACAAGTGAGTTCCATGGTGATGTTGGTTAACTTCACCTGTAAAATAGGGATTTAAAAGAGCCTATAAGTAAGGTTAGAATGCTACTCAATTAAAGGCGTAGCAATTAATTTTGGTTAAATAGTGAGATTATACGATAGCATAATTGAAGAACGTCCATTACTGGATGTCACTGATCCAATAATTGAAGAACGTGTTTGTTTGTCCAATTCCCAGTTCCCCCCGCAACTTGACACATGGCCACTAATTATAATCAAATGATTACATTACGCGACTTGGAACAAATATTGGGGTGACAAGGACGCTTTACGGAAATCTATGCATGCAGTGCAAAGCCAAAGCCAATCCAAATATTTTATGCACTATGTTTCACGTTTAGATGTAGATGAGTCATCAGTGTCTCAACTATAAATGGGTATTTACTATCCAGGATACCGATTGCAGAGTATAATTTATATGTTATTGAGGTAAAAAAATCCAATCACATCTCATCTCACTATGTACACAATAATTCTAGACATGTTTTAAGAATATAAAAAAGCAACATAATAGTGAGATATAGCTTAATGTTTTCTTTCTAAAATATTCTTTTTAGTTAAATACTTTTTTATTTGGTAAATCACCATTCTAGTTTTTGAATGTGTAGAGTATTTTTTATTTGGTCTATGACTGAGCAAAAACTCAAATTAATACTCGAATAATCAAAATATTTTTTGAAAAATACAACTTATTATCATAAAAATCACTGATAGAAATAGTTTACTATCAAAATAGTTTATGACCAATGACTAAATTAACTGACATTTTGATGATTCGATGATTAATTTAAATATTTTATTGAGTCAGCGACTAAAATGACAATGTCTTATAATAATTTACCCTTTTTATATTTTTATCTTTTGACCAAGTATCTTAACTACATAATAATTCAAACGGACCTTCTTAAGGATTAAGGAGTGTTTTATACAATTATCTGTATTTTTTATTCTAAGCCAACTTTTCTTTTTGGATGATAGTAAATGCTAATTGTTTCCTGTTATTTTGTTGGTGGAGAAATTAAACTTACTAACTTCCTATCAGTCCAATCCTTAAATCTCTCCACCAAATCACCAAGCCAAGTTATCATGATCAATCCATTCAATGCCTACTTGTACTTGTGGATTCTCTTGCTTTTGACACCATATGAGTTTATTAATGTTGAAAAAAATAAATTTAAATGCGGTTGTAAATGGTGAGTTGTTACCTTGAAGAGAACAAATTTTAAATTTTCAATGAGTTGAAAATAAAATTTTCAAGAAATGACTAATTGAATATTTCTATATTTAACAAATGTCTTTTGAAGTACTCCATTTGTTCCTTATTATAATTTTTTTTAACCAATTACACGTTTATTAAGGAATTCAAGTAAAAATAATAATTTTTTTATTTAATATATATATTAAATTTCTTGAAAAGCCATTGTTAGTTAATGTGCATGGTAGAGGAAATTCATAGTCTTTGCCATATATATATATATATATCCCGTAGTTGAATGACAAAAAGTGATTGTATATTATTGTGATATTATGTAGTACTTTCCCAAAAGTTCTGATTGATGGTCCGTATGGAGCGCCGGCACAAAAATACAGGGAGTATGAGGTGGTTTTACTTGTGGGGCTGGGAATAGGGGCAACTCCAATGATAAGTATACTAAAGGACATGGTCAATAATTTCAAGGCCATGGAAGAGGAAGATGAGTTCTCAATAGAAGAAGGTTCACCGATGACAAACAACCAGAAAGACACTAGGTTCAATGACTTCAAGACAAGGAGGGCGTACTTCTATTGGGTGACAAGAGAGCAGGGTTCCTTTGATTGGTTTAAAGGAGTGATGAATGAGGTAGCTGAGGAGGACAGAAGGGGATTGATTGAGCTACACAGCTACTGCACCAGCGTCTATGAACAGGGTGATGCTCGCTCTGCTCTTATTGCTATGGTGCAGTCTATAAACCATGCAAAAAAGGGCGTCGATGTTGTCTCTGGCACACGTGTCAAGTCTCACTTTGCCAAACCCAATTGGCGAAGTGTCTACAAACGCATTGCACTTAATCATCCGGAAGCACGAGTTGGTGAGTTCCCACTTCTTGAATTGTGGCCATTGCTTTTGTTTCTTTCTTGAAAAATCAAAAGTTAAAAAAAAAAAAAAAAAAAAACTACTTGTGGACCAAATGATCGATAATATGCTTTGGAATCTAAACTCCAAATATGTCTCTAGAGTGTTAATTTCAACGTGAAAAAGAAAGTCTCTTTTTTAAGTGAAGATGCTTACTTTATATCAATATCAATCATGCATTCACCAATTTTTGAAGTGTTTCATTAAATTTAAGCTTATCATCATATCGCAGAAAATAGACACATGCTTTATGTAATGCAGGGGTATTTTACTGTGGGCCATCCACCCTGACCCACGAGCTTCATCAGTTAGCATTGGATTTCTCTCACAATACATCCACCAAGTATGACTTTCACAAGGAAAATTTCTGATAAGATGGAAATTATTGAGGATAACAGAGGAAGCTGTATAACGAGCTAGTCTTCCGCCAAGATGACTTAGCTATAATCATGTATTGTATCCACCTTTCTGTTGATAACCTATAGTGTGTTTCTACGATGGCTTTGTAAAAGAACCCAGGTAGACGTGTGCTAAATGGTTTGGTTGTGAGTTGGCTACCAAATGCTAAAGGTGAGGTAGGATGGACCCGTCAATAACGTATATGCGTGTCATCATGTATGTATTAATTTAATTAAAGGGAAATAGATAGCATAAGAAGGCTATTTTGTTTTTATTCATCTTGATAATCCCGGGAGAAGGGACCTGGAAGAAAGTAAAGGAGGGAAATGATTTGTCCAGAAGCAATGCAATAAACAGTTTATATTTTAACATGTAAATTCCATATTTTGATTGGTTTTGTAAAATTGATTATGGTAAATTTGAAGTAAAGTTTTTAGTATTTAAACACTTTTCACTTAAATGTAAGTTTGTATTAAAATTAGTGTAACTTTTTTATATTAATATTTAGTGTAAATTTTCAACAAAATTCAAAAGCTATGTTTCATCCTTCTATTTAAATCAATATTCCAGGACAATTTATTTAGATCACCTTTGTGAATGCTCTAAAGTAACAATTTCTTATCGTTCAATTTCATTTTGTCCTAGTAGTAGTATTTTTTGGAGTTATAAACATAAATATATGAGAAAAGATCAAGTTATTCTAGCAGTAATTATGCTAAATAATCCATTGTAAACATTGAATTTTGCTAATCCAACCGTTGATTTTTTCCGTATTACATTAATGTTTACTTATTTCCATTCACATAAATCCAAAACTTGAAACTTTGTAATCTAACTGTCAATGTTTACTTATATTTCAAAAAATCTTATTATACATTCATTTGAAACTATTTAATAAAGTGTAAAACAATTGGAATGACCATTTGCAACGTCAAAAACATCAATGACAACAAAGAGTTGTGGAAGCTTACTATTAAAATAGAAGACCTCTAAGTTGTTGTCAGCAAGGGCAAACTAGAACATATTGAAATGATCATTTTCGTTGACAAGGCAATATTATTAATCTCTGTTAAAGTATTACATCAACATGGGAAATAGAAGTTTCAATACTAAATGTTTGTACCTTATTTGTCACATATATCTCTGTTTGGTTAGGAGAAATGGAAGAACCAATGAAAGAAAAGAGCACATACTACATGCATGCCGAATTTTAGAGTGCAGCCCAATGGTTTCCAATTTAACACATGCAAGCATCTGTTCAAATTGATATTCACCGGTGGTACAAGAGTAACCGACAAAGTTACATCTGACATGCCTCTGAATAATTTCAAATTTAAGGATTTTTCAGAAATCCTTTCTAGAAACATCATCCAGATATGTTACTGTCATTTTTCACAACAAAAACGGGTTTTCTTATTCACATTGATATTTAGATTGACCAAATGCAGGGATGAAAAAAATCAGTGTCTCCTCTACCATTAAAAGACATTTGGTACATGTAAAGTATTTTGGTTTTCTGTATATATTGTTGTCCATTACCATTCTAAAATATATTTTTATTTGAGGCTTTGAAATGTATTCATTATTATGCATTGCAGTGGTAACATCAGTAATTGCACCCTGTGGGAAGAATTGGCATCCAAATTCATTTCTATTTACTGCTAGAAAACGGATTCTAAAGTCTAGACCAATCATTATCATAATTAAACATGCTAGGATCAAAGAGGCACAAGGTCAACCCATATCCTTATCCACCTTCTCATTATATATTTGATTTCATTACTATTTGCATCATGTTAATTTTCCCTTTCTCAATCTAATTTTAGGAATTATCCACTAACAATCTCAAATGCATGGAATGGTGCCAAGTTGTTTATCAATGAAGACATGGTAGAAATTCAAAACTTCAGAAAAAAGGTCACTTTCATAAAATTCTTATTTACATTTTAATTAAATGCTTTTACTTATACATGACATAGAAAGGGAATTATTTCAAGCTTACCTTTTGATGATACTTATGGAACACCAAGTCAGATGGGAACAACACCAACTCAAATGCTCAGCCAAGGCGCAGGCTGCTCCCAGTTTTCAGCTCACGACCGATTCATGTATCTTGGTCAACTCACGAGCCTTTCATAAATAAAGATTCAACAGGTCAGACACCTTTGTTGACAAAGTTAATTATATACGATATTGCCAACAACATGAATTCAAAGTCATTAAACCTAAACCATCATCATATGTAGGACACTACTTGTGTGAGATAGTTGCAACAACTTCAAAAGTCATTGTTTCAAAAAATGGATGGAACTTTAATGGATGCAGTCAGTGTCCTAAAAAAGCAGGTGACAAACCACCTCACAAATGTAAAGATGGCCATAACAAAGGTGTCCTGTTCTAAGGTTCTCTATCAAAATATTTTGAAGCATATTACATTTCTCTTTTCTACATCTTTCTCTATTATTTATTAATTACCTTCTTTCACTATGTACAGATATAAGTTGGATGTTGAAGTATATCATGAGAAATAGAAGACATTATTTGCATTTTGGGACCATGATTGTACTACGCTATAAGGCACTACAGCTGTGGAACTTCGAAACAAACTGATTGAAGTATACTTACGATTCTTTGGAATTGTCATTTCTTTAATTTTGTTTTTAATGTCTGTTTCCATATAATTTTGGGAATTTTGATTTCTTTATGTAATAGGAGGGTGGATATGATCCACTGGAATATCCTAAAATTCTTGATGAAATGGTGGGACGTACATTAACATTCATATTTAACGTACAGCCAAAATTGAAGCAGTCATCTATCCTGAACTACAAGGATGATCTGCCTTTGGTCAACAAAATCAAAGAACAATTTTCAGCTGAAAAGGTAAATGATATAAGACACTCATACACGATTTTCTGTTACATTATTGGTTATGTTCTAAATTTTCTGATGTTATTTAAGAATACTTGAAAAATGATGGAGACAGCCACTAAAGCTGGAAAAGTAAACGAGATAACACATTAAACTCACTCCATTTGTCTTGTTATCGATCAGATTTGTAACAATTCAATTGCTTTTTAAGAATGCCACATCTTTGAACAAGTCCATAACTGACAACTTGGAAAATTCGATTTTCCCAAGTGTAAGTTTATATGCATATACTGCAAATTGCATTTTGCTTTTTAGTTTATGTATATTTATGAATTTCACATTTTTAACTTGGTTGATGTTGCTGCAATCACTATCTTCCGCAGCAGAACATGATCTTGATCAAATTGTTTCAATAACTCCAGCGAAGAGTATTGCATGTGATCAACAATGTCATGATATACTGAGTCAAGAATTAGCTACTGCACAGCTTTCATCAACATGAAATATTTACGAGAAACTTGTCACTTGAAACTTAGCTTAGATGGTAGAGTTTGTACAGATTGGGATATGGCGGGAGATTATGACTCTCACATACCTACTTCGCTTCTTTTTATTTTATATGTATAGATCTGGTAGTCAGAATTGCAAAAGTGTCTTGCTCTAGCTACCACAAAGGCAAATTTTATTGTTGCAATTAAAACTTGCAAGGAGTTGTTATGGATGAAGAGTGTTCTTCATGAACTTATTCTAATTCAGAAATGACATGTATTATGACAACCAAAGTACTATGCACCTTAGTAAGACTTTTATAGCATATTGATTTCAGAGTTTGTTAAAGTTGTGTGATTTTAGAAAAAAGGAGGAGAGAAAATAATAAGAGCTTGAATATTATGGATAATAGTTTTATGCTGACTTGATTACAAAAAGTTGAATACTAATCTCTATTTACAGAGATACATAAACTCAGTCCTAAATCAGGAATAAATCATAATAATAATGAGATAATATAAGATATTTCTATGATTATAAATTAATCCTAGGAAATAACTCAAGATGCTCTAATACAATATAAAATATATTATAAGATATTTTTTAATATTCTAATAGAGTTCACTAGATCGCGAAGTGTTGAATTTCAATGTTAATATGTTAACAAAACTGCTATACATTTTCACGCTTGTGATCCCTTGGGAAACATAACATGTTCTGTGATTAGTTGTGAATACTGTGGAGAGAAGTAGAAATAAAATTTTAAACAGAATTTATTAAGCGCAATCTTGAGCCTGCTAAAAAAATGTAAGCATTTTAATACCGATGTTTTAGAAAACGTGTTTCATGAACTGACCTTATCAACCTTTGAGCAATTATATCACGAAATGCAGATTTGCATTCTCTTCATCTTTGTTTTCTTTTCTGCCTCTGGAAATTTGGTTTCATTAACTGGCTGCCAACTATGGCTTGTTCTGTATTTTGAGTTGGCTGGAATGGTATTAGAGGCTTTTTTGTGGACACAGTTATATTTTTCATACAACTTTCATTTGAAACAGGAGAGGCCGTCTTTCCTTTCAATGGCCTTGGAACCTCCAATCTCTCCAAAATCCTTGAGGTTTCCCTGTCTAGCTCTCTATTACCAGTTCGTGGTGATACACTTGATATACCCAGCTTGGCTTTGGGAATACAAGATGGAGAGTGCAACTTGGGGTCTTCACTTACAACCAATTGCTTCCATTCTTCTGTAATACATGCCATGGTTCTTTCATCTTGATCTGTAATATCAGTGGACAAAGTTTCCTCGTCCACAACATTTACATTAGTTGCTGATTCTGCTCTCCCAATCACCTCTGATGAAGGTTGTCGACTTGAGCTTAGTTCAGAAAAGGCACCTTCCCTTTTGGGAAACACTGACCTACAAAAGTCATTAATAAACACATAAGCCTTTGAATGTTTAGCTAACAGACTATATTTGCAACAATGATTCATTTAGAATAACAAGTCAAAAAAATAGGCAAGCTTGAATCAAATCATCAGGTCAGAATTTTCAGATCTGGTAATAAAAATGTTAATCCTCAACAACAACAAAACAGTTGCTATATCTGGTAGCATCTGCTCAAAAGGGCTAGCTTTTAATTCTTATTTTTACTTGAAAAGAAAAAAAGAAGCCTTGTTTTGAGAAGTTATTCATGTCCAAACGTGTTCTCATGTCCATGCATTGTCACATGTCAAGCTACATGTAGAAAGTAGAAACTCACCCCAGTTGTAGGCTTTCTCTGACAAGCCCATTTAGTTTTTGATGAAAGCCTTTTTCATGCAACAATGGATCATAGTCTGTTAGATCAATCTGCAAGCAATTTTTGGTGTCAAGACTCCAAAATATAAAGAAGTTATTCATGTTGTAAGTATATGAGTCAATTTGAATTCAAAATCTAAAGTTTAGTCTGCGGAAGTTTGCAAATTAATTCGTCCAGAAATCAATATGTTTGTATAATTAATACTCCAATTCGGAATATATTCAGTCAAAGCATTTGTGAAGACATAGCCCTCGCTGACAAACCTTTGTCTGATCAAGACAGTTTTTCATCTGCTAAGGGGATTTGAGTCGGACTACAATCCATTTACCACTACCAAGGTGGGTCCACGGTCCACCTATCCTAACACATCAGGCTGAAATTGACCAAATGAATATCACTCCTTCCACCTTTCGTGACAGCAAGAAAGAATCAAGGCTGCAAATCATAAACCAAATCCCAATCTGATGTGGATTTAAGTTCATCCTAATTTATTAAAATATGGATCATATTCATGCTCTTGAGATCCTTATCACAATCTCAACAGTTTCACTTCAACTCCAAAGGTCATAATTTCCAAGCTCATTCACAAAGAAATTCAGGTGACTCGCACAAAGACACGTCGTCTCAAATATGTCAGATTTACAAAAGAAAAGAACAGCATTGCTCCTGCATTCTCTCAGCGGCACTATCAGCATACAAACTGGATATACAACACTGGCCACGGCGACCCTTTAATGATCCCCATGATGTAAGAGAATGGTTACTTCACTCAGGAGCAGGCACACAAATGTTGATGGTAAGACGGTTGGACAGGTATAAAAAAGGCTTGGAGAGAAAGCCCATAAGATGGCCCACAATGTTGTTTAGGAGAGTATAAGGTTTAAGAATATGCCAAATGAATAAAGGAGGAATTTGTACTTTAATCCCTGTCTTTAAGAACAAGGATGATATACAACGTAACCTTTGGGAGAGAGTGATTGAGCAGATATTAAGAGGGAAAATTCACATCACAGAAAATCAATTTGCTTTTATGTTTGAGCGATTGATCATGGAAGTCATATGATTGATTTTCTGTCGTTACTAAAAGGTACAAGAAACCTTTCAGATTCACCAAGTAATATTGAGGCTTCAATATATATTCTTCCGCTGATGCAAATTGAGCTCATTGTTCTCAAACAAGAAGTTCCATAACTGGTTACTGCACTTTTCTTGGTAGCAACCTCATCTATTGGACTGCCCAAAAGCAATCCACAATTGTTCGATCTACTGCAATGGCTTTTGCTACTGCCAAACTCACCAGGATTTCCTTGGTCCCTAGAGACATTGGTCTCCCTCTGTTAGATCAACCTACAATCTTCGGTGACAACTTGGGTGTCTCATATCTCACAGTCATCCCAATGTTTAATCCTCACACTAAACAATCAACTTGACTTACTCTTTGATAGGAAAAAAGTGGCACAGGATTGTTACTCACCAAGTTTGTTCCACCTGCATTGCAGCTAGCAAACATTTTTAAAAACCCCATCATCTCAGATAAACTTCCATTAGCTGTTCATTGAACTAACCACCAGTCTGTCTGGCTTAAAGGATGTGCAAAAGAAGGAGATTGTGCTTATTCTATAATTGTATAATATCTTAATGTTATGTTTGTCTCCTTCAATGAACAGACAATATTTTCTTATATTATGTTCTGGTGATAAAGTTTATATCCTTCAATGAACAGACAATATTTTCTCAGGTAAATTGAGATCTGCAGAGCTCCCAGAGCATTAAAGAAGAAACCTATAATAAAATTTTATGCATGACAGCATGAGGGGTTTTCTTATTCTCCAAAATGATCCTCACAAAATAATGCCTACATAAAATTTCATGTCTATAGCAATCAGTCAATGGAAGGAAAAAAGTAAATAAATAGTCAGTATAAATGTTTAAATAAACCTTTAGCAAACATGCTTGAACAGAGTTCTCAACATCCTTATTGACCGATGGACCAATTAATCGATTGTCGGGAGCTTGTCGGACTTCTTCTGCCCCTGCAAGGCGCTGCATATTTTATGGATTATGTAAAGGGATGAATCACCATCAAGGTATACAAGCCTGAATAGGCACATTCTACTGCATTGGAATGGCACTGTGT
This sequence comes from Cicer arietinum, assembly GCF_000331145.2. Lineage (NCBI taxonomy): Eukaryota > Viridiplantae > Streptophyta > Magnoliopsida > Fabales > Fabaceae > Cicer > Cicer arietinum. The sequence goes on along the minus strand of NC_021165.2, from coordinate 6,205,060 downwards.
GGTTACTGACACTATTATTCTACCATGTGCGAATGTGGGGAGAATAAGAGGGATAAAGAGTAAAAAAGTTCTCACCCTCATAAGCATTGGTCCATTATCTGATGGCTGCAGAATGTAGTAACAATGGTAAGGAGCCTCTGTCATAGTTTCTAAATCACAATTTGAAGAACATATCAATCCCTGGTCCATTGAATGTAGAGCGCTAGAAAGGCCTTGAAAAACTGTCAAATAGTAGCCATGATAGGAATAAAAAAGATAAACATTGTGAAGAACTTGAACGATATACGTTGAACAACAAACTCAGAAGTATTGATAATGACACAGTTAAATAGCAATTCAAAGAGGAAGAAGCCTTCTACACACGTTGAGCATTCATGTCTGACTGATCAGTATCATCTGAAGTGGTTTCGATCGCATGATAGCGAGATGGAATCACAACAAAGGAAGCCCCCATTATTAGACCTGCATTAAAATTTAAAATTCAGAAATCACATTTCTTTATAGCGAAACAACAAAGAGGGATTAGGAACAACATAAAAGATACTAGGTGCACATATATTGTGATAGAAACCAACCCATATATTGCCGTAAAATGAATATTACAATTATGTTCTCTGGATATTCGAGAGATCCAAAACTCTCTCAATGCCTATTAGGCCCCCAAACCAATACAAGTGCCAAGATACCTTTCTCCCAATCACCCCTTCTATTTATAAGCAACATGTCTTATTCTCCTAATTAACTTATTCCTATTCTACATAGCAGTTACATATGGCAGTTATTATTAATAAAAACTGTCTACTAATAATTTAACTTCCTATTATTGTAATAATAATAATAATAATATAAATAAATAATAATAATAATAATAATAATAATAATAATAATAATAACAAGTCTTATATATTGCTTAATCAGTCTCAATACTCCATAAACAGGAAACAAATCATCATGAAATATACTAAAAAATTGAAGTAGAAAGAAGAAAAGTCAAGGAGGAAGTGAAAAAATGGTGTTTTCCTCCTCACCCGTAGGTTATTGATATAATTGCCTGATACATCAAATTGATTGTGAAAACACTCAATAAAGCAGCAGTTCGTACAGTTCGCATTTTAACAGAATAAAAAAAATCCTGTTGCATAGAGCTATTAACAAAAGCTATAAATGAAAGGCCATAAGAAAATGCACACCTTCATCAAGTGATGCCAAGTTTATCCTCTCTGTAACAGTTACATTGATTGGTGAATAAATTTTCAGGAGCTCCAGGGAATTATGGAACGAGGGAAGAAACAGAATAGTTTTTTCCCCAACACGAACAGAATTTTCATTAACATCACATGTTTCCAGATTGGAGCCAGTGACTGGACAGTTAAATATGTTGTGTTGTTTTCCAGCATCCCCTAAAGGAATGCCATGGCATCTGCAAGTCTACAAAATTCCAATAATGAATTATTCTGCCGTTTCCTTTAATGAGTTGAACTGATATTATGTTGAAAGAAAAAGAGGATCTACCTGGTAGATATGATGTTGCTCAAGATTTTACAATAAATTATGTAGAGGGCATTCAAAAAATACAATTATTTTGGAAATAGACCAATAATGAAAATTTTCATTAAAAAAATACCAATAAAGAAAATAATCAATTGAAGGTGGGAATTAATAAATGAAACTATTTTACATCAGTATTGTATTATGGTTTCTTATATATTCCAACTAAGGTTTACCTAGTGTTCAGATGTTACTGAAGGTTTTACTTTTTTTATCTGATTAAAACTGTCAATTGTAAAACAAATTATATTATTTTCAAACATGGTCAGTTTCTCCAGTGTGCTTCTCGATTTATGGATGGCATGACCAAAATTGAGCCCTTGATTGCTCCAACAATAAGTATACGCAATAGCTTTAGTGTAGTATATTCATTAGAATATTATCTATCCAGTGGTGCCAATTACTATTTCTAATGTAAACAACCAACACAAACATACTATTACCTGACATTGACTGAAGCTGTTGGTTATTGGATTGACTGATGCAAGCAGGTTGCAGAATATATGGTTCACAGAATCTAAAAGGTCATCCTTGAAAACGAGACGCGCTAGCAGGGGCTCGTCCATGTCATCTTTCAAAACCTGCAGCCATCTTTTAACGAGGCTGTTGAATAATCTGAAATCTGCAATGTTTTAGACAATTCCCATAAATTTCTTTAGTCCAATTTTTAGGAAAATGGTTTCTATATATTTCATGATGTTTTCTGTTTCTTTGTGTTCTCAAAGCTAGCCCTACGATTTGGTTCTATCAAGAGAATCAAGAAAAGAAATAAATGAGAACCAAGAGCAAAATAAGTTCAGTGTTACAGAGATGATAATGGCGTGATATATATGTGGAAACACAAGATGACATAGGATGATTAATGAATGAATTAGCAAGAATGTCACCTTAAGTGTTTGGTTTAGTCGGGTGTGAAAAGACTAATTAAAGTTTGCAAAGAAGGGTAAATCATTTGAAGGGTAGTTAAATAGTTAAAGACTGGAGGATAGTAAGAGAAACTATAGGCCAATAATTTGTCATTAGACATTGTGGCGTGGTTTGTTATGTGTAGCTAACTCTCTATTAGATAACTTCGTTGTTGCTGTTGTGTTTCTCAACTCTATATCAAAAAACATTTGGAAAGAAATTAATTTTGGTCACTACAATTGTGTGAGTTCTTGACCTGTGATGTAGGTCTGAATTGAGCAATTGTCAAGATGAGAAATGCAGTGACGGAAATTGTTGATGTTTTCACGCAAATCAATCAGATGACTTGACTTCTGCTGAAATACAGCAAAATCAACCGAAACACATTTATCTGCAGCATCCTTTAAAAAAAAACACCAATTTAAGATATTTTAGACAAAAATGAATTACATAACTCAAAAAATACAAAATTCATGTCATGAACACACACGCTCACCATGAGGCTCTTTTGCATTACAGAATCCACATCTCCAGGCAATATCGAAGTTATGACTATCACTTTTCTCTCAATATCTTTACCTTGCCAAGAATACAATACTTGTTCACTCAAAACATCTGAAATCATTACATCTGCAAATCAATCATCAAAGAATTGTCAATGACTGTTCTCAACATGAAAAGGAAACATGTCTTATGAGAATATCATTATTTTTGCACACCTCAGCCAAAGTCGATAAGTTTCACGTGTTCTATATTTTACTTTAATGTGTTTGTGGTGCTAATGTATTGCTTTATGATTTATTAATTATAATAATTATATAAATATATATATATATAGAGAGAGAGAGAGGGGGGGGGGGGGGGGGGGGGGTTAGGATTAAAGGAGGACAACGTGAAGAGAGAAAAAGGAGAGCATAGAGGGTGGGTGGGAGGAGGGGGGTGGGTGGGAAGATGGGTGGGGAGGAGTTTAAAGACTAGCAGTGGTGTAAAACTATTACAATCTATCAGAACATGCCAACATATAAAAGTAAATAAAAAAGAAGTTATGTAGTTGTTTGATGTGTTGGCTAATTGTGAATGGTTGTCGGTGTGTGTATCAAGATCACCTGATACGTTATCAAGATCAGGCATGAAGGCATCAGATGGCAAGTTGTTAACAGCGTGGTGGAAATCGCGTAGGTTGAAATTTCCAATAGGACGGTACGCGATCATCAACTACATTACAAGCAGATCCACTCCTTGTCATTCACTCTTAGGGATCATAATACAAATATGTTTCGTGCATTTCAAATTTGTGATTCTAATCGCGAAATTGTAAAAATGTGCTAAGTGCTGAAACATTACCTCAGAAGAAGAAGATAAACGATTCTTAACGACGTAGCACAAACCGATTTTATCACAGAGAGTAGTAGATTTGCGCGAAGACGACGACGAACTCGAAATGGCATAGAAATTAGCGAGTTGAAGTAGCGACTGAAAATGAATACACGAACGAACAATAAGAAATCGACGATCTATTAGGAATAATGATGAAATTGCGTGGGTAATTGGATGAATATTGGAAAATTTGGAAAAGAAAATAACAGATGAAAGAATAGAGGTTAGATTATAGGGAAAACGAAGTTTATTGAGTATGTATAAAGCTCTCAGTACCTGCTTTAAGTCTTCTAGCAATGGAGGTGCCAAGCTCCGTAGATCAAGAACGAAACACAGTTGAACCATTTTGCTTCTGCTACGATATTTCTATGGTTTGGCGCCAACTACAGCTTCAAGCCTGGGAGAGATATTTATACCCAGTCTTAAGAAGTGCTATTGGGGAGGTTATTATGGATGAAAAGAGCGAAAATAATTAATTTTATGGTAGTTTTACTATACATTTGAAAATTAAGTACTATCAACTTATTAATACTACTATGATTGACTATTTTTTACATTTAATATTACCAAATTTCTAAATTTCATCTTTTGGTATATTTTAAGATAATTTTTTTTGTCATAATTTTAATAATCATAAAAACAATTTATTTAATTACTAAAGTCAAAATTAAATAGATAAACATACTAAAACTCTTAATTTAATTATTTTTAATAAATATTTTAGTAATATTCATATAAATAAATTAGAGAAAAATATTACTTAAAATAATTATAATATCAATATATACTCATTTTTTGATAATACCGTATAATTTATCTTAATTGTATATTAATATTTTTTATAAAGGATCAACGAAACTATTGTTATCTCATTTGAGTTTTGAATTGCAGCATCTCCATAATTTGAGAGTCCTCAAACCATCCCCTTAATAATGTGAAATAAACTGAGATTCAGGAGTATTTTGATTGATCTCTTAAAAAAAATTAAGTGCATTTTCAAAATTACTCCAAACAAAAACTTCTTATATGAAAATGAAAGTAAAAAAGTCATGTTAAATAGTACTTTGTACAGTTTTTTAGTTATTTACTACAACACCCGGTATAGTTAAATTTGTTTATATTTGTAACACTAAATATATGTACTTTTTTTTATTGTATTTGAGATCGGATGAGATATTCATGACATTAAAAAATTGAACAATGTTATGTTACTTTAATTATAATTTATTATGTAAATTATATATAAAACAACATTTATTATTGGACAAATAGTTAAAGAGTGTATCTCACATATCAATAAGTTACAAGAGAAATATATATTTTAGTAATAGTGTATTTTTTAAATATATTTTACATAAAAATTTAAATAAAATTATAATATAACACTATAATATAATATTATAATATATTGTATATAAATTATACATTAAATAATTGTCATTGATTAATTAGTTTAAATATGATATTTCACGAATCTATTATTTAAAAAAGAGAAAAATATAGTTCATTATTATTTTGTCACTTAAATATTTGTTAGATAAAAAAAATTTTAAAAAAAACTATAATTTATTATATAAACTATGTGAGGAAAATATTTTCTACCAGCATATTAGTTAAAACATTGTCTTTTATAAATCAATTAATTAAAAAAAATATAAAAAGAAAAATTTAGTAGCAATATGTATCTTGAATGTCTAATATATAAAATTTTGAATTAAATTATAATACATTAATTATAATTTATTTTATATAAACTATACAAGAGATGAGATGAGAAAACAAATATTATTTATCGGTCAATTGCTTGTAAGTTTAGAAAAAATTCTATACAAAATAAAGTTGGTTTTTTATACACCAATATTTATCCACCTATGTTTACTTATATAATATTTGTACATATAAATGAGATATATAAATATTTTAATGGAAAATATAGAAGAAAATACTATATTTCAACTATTTCACTAGAAAACTGATTATATTTTATAATAAATTTTAAATATTTTAATTATAATAAGTGATATGGCTCGTACAAATACACAAATATTTAATTAGTAAAAAATAAGAGGTGCATAACGTGATTTGACAAGTGAAATTATTGACTTTTTACATTTAATCTATTAATTGTAAACATTTGATCCAACATGAACAATATTGATCAATAAGAGATCATGTTGAGTTTGATTCTTTCGATAAATCAATGTATATTTTTTATCCAACTGTTGAAATTTTTTTTTTAAGCTAAGTAACTAATTTATATTTAAGAAATTGATATTTTTAAATGTATAATTTTTATTGTGTAGTGTTTAATAATAAAACTCTCAATTAAATGATCAATAGATTTAATATCTAAAAATTTATGTCATATATTAATATATTGAATTTTACTTTTAGTAGGACCTTGATTGGTAGTTTTTTTTTTTTTCTCAAACATTGATTGGTAGGATTAATTATCTTGATGTTTTCTTGACATTTTCTAAATCGTGACTTATATTAATTAAATTAAAGTTTAAAATTTATATGAGCAACGGATGGGACAAAGATATAGCGGCTCCTCCCATGATTTTTCTCAAAAAAAAAAAAAAAAAAAAAAAAAAGTTTTCCCAATAATTTAAAACAAAAAAAAAAAAAAAAAAAAAAGGTTATCCACATGATCTAATCACCATTAATAAATTATTTTCCTTAGTTTATACTAACTCAATGACAGAATCACCGATAAACTATTGTTTTTGTTATTGTCTTTTGGTAATTAACTACGCAAGTTGTTAGTATCAGGTAGAGACTAGAGTCGTTAATTTTGTTGGTATTATTTTTTTATTCCGTATAGTTGGTTTTTTAAGTTTTTATATTTTGTTGTGTGTAAAAAAAAAAAAAAAGGAGTTCTTTAATTTTGTCTCGACTATTTTTTGGTATTAGTCACTTGACACTTGAAAAGTAGCCACACTCATGAGTTTGTTTTTACACAAGATATAGTTAGACATTTCTTTTACTCGTAAAAAATGTACTAGTTATTATATGCTATCAAAATTTCGACAGCAAATTTAAGTTTTATTTAATAAATTGTGACTTTTAAATTTGATATAGTTGAATTTGAATTTCAAGCTCCACCCCTATTTGAATCCAAACAAAAACCTCAGTCCTATAATTTGGAACTGTTAAAATGGCTATCTAGCCAGGTTAGAACCATTCTTAAACAAATTTTTAAGTTAATTTGATATTAAATTATTTTTAAATTTTTTATTTATATATTGTAATATTAAGTCTTGTAATTTAAAAAATGAATATTTTATGTATTCTAACATTTTTTTTAAATATAATATAAAGTTATCAATATTTTACGTACTTTATTTTTATCATGTTATGTGGATAATCTTAAGCTCAACTGGATTAACTCGTTACAGGTACATACTTTTCGAAATTAAAGTTAAAAATACTTTTTGAAATTAAAGTTAAAAAGTCCTATTAAAACATGCGTTTGAAACTTTAAAGCTTAAATCTTATGTTTTATTATATTTTTTCGATCTCCATTTGATTTAATTTATTTTTACAGCTCTACATGTATTTTAAGAAATATTAGAGAACCGTTTTTTCCCTGCTTTTGTTACCTGAAATTTGGCGACTTTATTTTCTTTTCCAACTGTTAAAATAAATCAATTAGGTGCAAAAACTTGTCACTTGATAAAAAATATTTGAGAGTAAACATCTATGTCGCGCTCTTGATTTGGTCACTGAATATAAATATTTTAACTTAGTTTTCATTTTTATAAAATGTTTCTCAAATTCATTATTTTATTTACACATGTTACTAGACAACATGAATTGTGATATGTGCCTGTTAAGTATATTGTTGACAACTAAAATAATACATAACTTTGTAGTTAGAACATTTTCAATTTCGTCAATACAAATAAGAGTAAAGGCCAATTTTAGTATTTAAGAAATTTTTAACGATATAGTGTAGTATTTGAAAAAAATAAAAATAATTTTTAGTCCTTAAGAAAAATATATCGAATCAAATTAGTCATGTGATAACTCATGTGATTTGATTCTCTTACGTGTAATTTCTATTAAAAAAAGACAATTAAGTATTTGACAATAATTAAAAATAGACAATTAAGTCTTTGATAATAATTAAATGAACAATTTAATCTTTGCAACAAAAAATTCACTAAATTATAATTTAATTTAAAAAACAACATCAGTAATATCTAAATTAAACCACAACAGTATCTTTCATGAATAGTACATGAAATCGCACCTTAAAAAACGCGAGCAAGAAAAACAATAACGTACCTTCAAAAACGCGAAAGTGAAGAAGAAAATGCAGTTTCTAAAACAAACGACAAATACACCAGAAGTCACACATTCATAATTGCATATTCATATGGAATCAAAAGAATTTATATCTTAGACTTGTGACTTATCTAAATTAAATAACACTAGAGTTTATTTTTCTCTAAATTGAGAGAAGAATTATCGTCTCAATTTATTGTTTTTAAATACTAAAATGTATTTTTAATTTTTTTAAGAATTTAATCGAGTCTTTCAAAAAAATTCATAGACTAATTTGATTTAGTTTATTTTTTTTAAAGACTAAAAAATAGGTCTTTAAAAATAATAATATTTCAATTTAGTCACCAATCTTATAAAATATTTTTCAAATTTATCGTTCTATTAATATATGTTACTAATATCGTGGACGATGATATATATGTTAGGTGTACTCTTGATGGTAACAGTCGTAGAGAAGAATACAAGATATTTGTAACTACTCCATCAATATTATAAACAATAACAAAATTGTTTTTATGGTGGTTAAAAATTCCAATTAGAAGCAATTAGTTTTTCCATTTTACGTAAAACATTAGTAAATTTACTTTATTGTTTTATTTTTATAAATAGTGAAAAAAAATTAACTCATTTTACTTTAATTGTCAAATATTGAATTATCCACATCAATTTTTTTTCTTAAAAAAAAAATAGAGCAAATATATTATGCATCATTCTAAAAAAAAAAATATTTTATAATTTATTAAACATTTACAAAATAATTTATATTTATTTATTTTTTTAATAATATTGATCAACCTACACCATATTATTTCAAATATTTGTCTTTTTATCCGCGTCAACTTTTTAAAATTAAAGAAAGGTATATTAGAATAATAGCATTAAATAGTTATAATTAAAATTTATTTATAATAATGACTAATTTTTAAAAGTTTTTTTTTTGTTTTGCTTATAATAAGGAGTGTGACAAAAGGTGAGTATAAAATTAATAAAGAAACAAATATTCTCTATCCCTTGCGCCTACTTCCTTCTCCTTTTTCATACTTCATCTTCTTCTATGTGTTTTTTTCCTTAGATTGTATATAGTTGTTTAAAAAAGCAATTGAGACAACATTAATATATAATTTTGATAGGAGGAAATTTGAGAAATTTTCAGTCGGTTTCTTCGTTTGTAACATGTGGTTATTCTGTATACATGAAATAGTAAAAACCAGTTATTTCTTCTTACTTCCTCATTCTCAAAAGATGTCACTTTAACAAATTGAGACATAAATTAAGAAATATAATACATTTTGAATGAGAAAATCAGAAAAATAAATTTTGACTTAGTTTACAAAATTACCCTTATTACTGGTACATGAAAGATATATTAAAGAATTGAAAGATGAAAGATTAATAAATAGTAAGTGGTACCGTATTCATATTGCATTGATATAGTAAAAATGTATTTTTCAACTAGAATGATTAATAAAATGGGATGGAATGAGTAGTATCTAAATAAGAATTTATTAGTTTGTACTTTTCAATTTTTGTACATAGAGTTTAGTATAAACCAAATGTGATAAAATATGTAGTAAAGAGATGAAAACAAATACGTTTTTCTTTTAAGACGTTCTTTTTTGTTTGTTTTAATCGCTTGATTTTCAAGAAAATAGAGTCTTGGAATAATTTGGTTGAGACTTGCCTTTTTCTTTTTAAATTTCTAAAATTAAAAATTAATTGCCTATTAATCTTTCTAGGAATGAAAGAGGGGTAGACGGGTATTGTTGAAATAATTTTCTTTTTTAAAAAGGAAAATTTAATGAATCTAGTTTGCACATAATCTATGTAAAATAAAAATAAAAATAGTTTGCACATAATTTAATACAATCCATGATTCATCAATAATGGCACGGAACTAGATTTAATAAATTTCAAAACACGATTTGGATTAAAGCCACATAATTATGTAACTGTTTGTTACAATTACAAATTATACGAATTGGACATGAATTAATTAATATACAGAGGAAGAAGATGCACCTCGCGAATCTAAACCAGTAATGCATGGACCTACTTTATAATTGACGAGTTTCTTTGAATTAGGAGAGTCATCAACAGAATGCTGAGGAAAAGGAAATCCATTAACAGAGGACTCTGTAGCAAAACTATATCGTCGATAATCGATTTTGTCTATATAATCATCATTAATTCTTCTAGAAGCTGCTTCTTCATCATTGTATAATTCGGTTTTGTAACGTATTGCAGCACCAGATGAAAGACAATGATACTTTCTACGATTTTTGTGTTTCTTGATTATTCTGAAAACCATAGGCAGAATACCCTCCATAATTATATCACAACAATTTCAAATTATTTCCTTCGTGAAGAATATTGGTTTTAATTAGTTATAAGTATATATCTAATTGTGTTGGGTTAGGTGAGTTTATATATTATGTTATTTTTGTGACAGATGGACAATTTAACACATTAGTTAAATATGAGTTTTGACTGAGCTAGCAGAGCATGCTAAATGCTATAATATAACTAATTAATGCTGTTTCAATTAAGAAGTTACTTAAATTATTTAACGACAATTTGACTTTTATGTGGTCTTATCTGTAAATGACCAAATTGAGATGTGTACAGATAAACAACTACTCATTTTTATTTTCCAACCTCATCATTTTGCAAAATTAAACCCCTCCTCTCCCCTGGAAAAGCTGCATTTGAACCGTAATTAGTATGAATGAATTAGTTAAATTTAGAAGTTATTTTTACTTTCTGCTATAGTTAACTAATTTTGAATTAGAGTAAAAAACTAAAAATAATTAGGAGTGTGGAGTGTCGCCATTCAATCTGTAAAATATGCAATTATATGTCTTTTTTTAGAAAATGATTCCATGCATCATCTAATTTTCAAACTCATATGTATGTTACTGTTTATTATCTGATTAATATGAGGCGTTTTATGTAAGAAATACTAGTAACATATAACATTAGAAGTTATAGAAAAATATGTAGGGAGATTGACTTTATATAATCTATTTCTTGTAAATTTTTTTCAATTGGATAATAAGTAGACTATTTTAATATTTGTCCATATGATAGAATATGAGATATTTTATTTTATTAAATAAAAAATTCATTTATTTTAAGCCTAAAGTGATTATTTTAGTAATGTTACCATAATTCCACCAAACTTGATAAGGGATAAGTTCACTCTCTTCCAAATATTTCCATAAATCGTAATCTAAATACACCAATTAGACGTGGTAACGGGACGGATTTTGCCTCCTTTACTCCGCACCTGACTAATGGAGAAAAATTTACATCTACACTTACATCCAAATATTTATACGGGTGCGAATTTTACTTCCTCTATCCCGCATCCAACATTTATATATCCACGAGAGAATACAAAATTAAAGTATCAATCTGTTTTCATTTGATATTATTTTATTGTTATGGTGTTATATTATAGAGGAAGAAAAAATATTAGTAGTAGAAATTCAACTTTAAATCTTTTGCATATACTTTATTTGGTGGCTGTTAGCCAACTATTGGGTTTATTATTCAATTGAACTTTAATTGTATGTTAAAAAATAAATTTAACATACAATTTAGTTTTATTATTTCTTAATCAAGTAACTACGAATATTGATTGCATCATATTTTTTAAGGAATAATAAAACTAAATTGTTTGTTAAATTTATTTTTTGGATCCGATGTCTTTATATTTTAAAAGTGATTCAAACTGAACTATAAACACCTTTCTATTCTTCTTTTTAAAATATAAAGTTGTAATAAAAACTAATGAAAAAATGAGTCATTTAATGGAAAATCTGGAACATTGTCAATGTTTCAGCAATTTCAAATAACAACAAAAATTTGAAATTTCCACATTTCATGTTTTCAAAATTATAAAATGTATTTCATTTTTTAGAAATTAAAACACTTACTTTATGTTTTGGATATTTGAACGAAAAATAAAAGAGATAAAATTAAATTTTAGAAATATTTTTGAAGGTGTATATACAATCTGGTGTGCTGCCAAAATAAAAAGAACAATTGATCTTATATTTCTGATATTTGTATTTATACTTCTATAAATTTTTAAAAATGTTAAATATATTTTAATTTTTTTTTATTATTTTATCAATTCAATTTTTTTTTACCATTTCAAAATTTCTGGACCAAACAAAATAAGATTTTTGGTAGATAAAAATTTTCTAGAAGTTGCTGAAAAACTATTTAGAATATTTCGAGTATATATATTGTTACCGATTTTTTTTATTTAAAATTTTCAGTACAAAAGGTTTCTATCGAAAAAGTTTTAAAAAAAATTCCCGTAAAGAAGGTTAATTTTTTTTTATAAATTTTTAAAGATATAGATAAACCGCTGCTATTATTTGATAAATCATACGTCGATATTACCAATATTTTTGACACGGATCAGATATGAATAATTATAATTAATATTAATATTGTAAAAATATATTATTGTGATCAATTATTATAATTTATTTTATATTTTATTTCATATATTTGACACAAGGGATGCTATTGTGAATTGCGCTAAAGAAATCGGTATAAAAATAAAGTGACCGTTAATATCAGAAGTTCAGATAAAGAGACAAGAGAGATATATAGGAGAAATAAATTAATATTATGTTGTGACAAAGGAGGAAAATACAAGTGTATTGATAGTTCAACAAAAAAGTGGTTGCCTTTTCAAGCTTATATCAAAATCATTAAAAGATGGTTCATGATGGATAATTAAAGTAACTTATGGAGTTCACAACCATTAATTACCTGATACTTTGAAGAGACATGCATTTGTTGGATGCTTAGACGAGGAAGAAAAAAAACATGTTAATGATTTAACAAAATATAATGTTGCACCGAAACACATATTACTCTCATTGCAAAACCGAGATAAGAACAATGTTAATCAAATCTCACAAATATATAAACAGATGAGTATGATTCGATTGCACGTGAGATGTCTCGTAAGACAGAGATACAACATTTATTCAAGTTAATTGAAGATACAAAATATGTATGTTGTTATAGAAAACAGAAGACTCAAATGTTATGAGAGATATTTTTTGAGGGTATAGGGGAAAATCTTCAGGGTAGAAGTTAGAAACTATGGGTTTAATCCATGAAGCCCATCTTCCTAAAAATAGGAAGGAAAAACTAATGGGCCATTCAAACCCACGTTGGTTGTTGACCAACAAAAACCTCACTTGGGCTCATATATAAACAAGAGAAAAAAACTGGAACTTTCTATGTAATTATGAAAGTATTAAAGTTTATGGTTTTAATTCACAGTGAAAATATCCTATAACTCTCTTTCCAAGTTGTAATTTATGGTTTTTTTATTTGATTGTATTAAAGTTTACAAAATTAAAATTTTGACTGAGAGTAAATTTTTCTATGTAAGTATGAAAGTAGATTTATTGATATTTGAAAATATTTATATTTGAAAAAGTCAGACCAAATTTGACAGTGATTGGTATTAGTTTTGGAGCCCCTTCTATTTATATTTTCTATAAATACATAATACTTGTGGCTATAAGATACAACTCATAATGTTTGTCTTTGGATTGGTGTATTTAGGGCACAATTGCTGGAAATATGTGGGAGAGGGAGATCTTAGGATTTATCAGGTCAGTGAAATATTTTTAGTTTGATTTTTTGGGTACAAATTTTAGTATTTTTATTTATTTATTTATAAACTCTTATTTTTATATTACCATATTTTACATAAAAGACTTCATTTTAATGTTTCTTTTATATCTCATATAATATATTGACCGGCGCCATTTGTGGATTACACTGATAATTTGAGTGATGCGATATAAAATATCTTCAATATATGCTTTTCAAAGAAGATAAAAATGATGATTTACAAACTATTTTTATATTGTCTTTTGACATTGACGTGAATACCAACTCTTGATTTTTAGCATCTGACGAAATAATTATAATTGACGTCGTTAAATAGCTATTTAATTAATGGTTTGGATTAAATGTCATTATAAAATAAGTTTAATAGTAGTTTTGATATTTTTATTTTTACTAATTTCTAGAACTGATTTTTCTATTTTAAAAGTTGGCAGTTTCGGTCGTTATCTCTCATATTTGACATATATTAAAGAATGTGACATACAATTTCATAATATAAGATCATTTAAATACATTGATTGTTCATATGTCATTAATTAAATGACAAAAAAAATTAAAGTTAAAAGTTATGTTTTTAGACGGTTTATTGCAGTTTCATGGATATTAATCATTTTGAATCATCATATCATATATAATATTATTTAAAATACATCATGCTATTTTTTAGTTAAAAAATCAGAATGATAATCAAATCTATAAATTTTTAAAATAGAATAATTAATTTTATAAATTGATAAAAATATAAAAACTAAAACTACAATTAATCTAATGATCATTAAATCCTTCAAACAAATAAATTTCAACACAAACAAATTTCAAAGAAACAAAAAATAGTTAACAACGTTAATTTGCGGAAAACTATTATATAGTAATTTTGTTGTGTGGTTAATATTCGTGATGCTAAACACTTTGGTAATAATTAATGTTGGCGCAACTAGCAAACCTAAGGAAGAGGTTCGTCATCAAAACTAAATGAAGCCAAAGTTTATAATCAACGGTTCTTAAAGTCGACTACTATTTTTCAGAGTTTCGCATGCATTGATGTGCTATATGTGAATTTCAAAAACATATTGCTTCATTGAAAGAGCATAGGTTCAAAACCACCCTTCCCTAGAGCAAGGACAAAGTCAATCCAAACTAAAATTTTCAATGAGTCACTTTAAAGCAATTGGCCATGAGTTACATGGGTGGGTAAATTAAAGTCTTAATCACTCACATTATAAATAAATACTCTTATTAAGTACACAACAAAGCTATTTGTACATGTTGTGTCGCTATCGTGATAGTTCATTTTGGAGTTTGTGGCTAGTAAAAGAGATGTGCACTTGCGATGAAGTTTCCTAATAGAGATTAGTAAAGTTTTCCACTATATGCTTAGTTTGTTTAGGGTATGTCATATATATATATATTTTCTTTCATGTCTTTTGTACTATTTGATAACACATTCTAGCATGTGTTAAAGCAAGAAAGGATAAAGAGACGTGGAGAGATAAATATGTTGGTATTAATATATTAATTAATACAAGTTTTATTATATACTATATATATTGCAAACACTAAATAGTCAAATAAGAATGTTATGGATATAAAAAAATATAATATAAAATATTGACAATTTTAAGATTTACCTTATATTGATTTATAAAAAACTTAAAAATATCATTAAAAAAATAAATGGAAATATCTAAGTCAATTGGTTGATAGTTATTCGACGACGATATTGAAATACAACAATGAGACGGATAGTGAGCATCATTTGACATATTGTTATTATTTCTCAATCTAAACTCGTTAAGTCTAAGACAATCATCGGAGAGAAGATGCAATATATATGTGTCTTATATATCGAGGATCATGGCCTAAATATATAGTGATGATCAATTAAGATTCTCATTATTTCGAAAATAGATAATTAGTGACATCCACTCATAATTGAGCCTATGCCGATGAACCAATTGTTTAATTAATTATTCTATAAGAAATCTAATTATTCTTGTTATTTGATTTGATCAATAATCAATTAAAATTCTTATAGAATGATTTTAAAAAATCAACAGTCTTCCACTTAGTCAATATATCTTATTAAATATATCAAAATTTCTTAATTGCACGTCTAAATATTATTTATCTTTAGAATTTATCTTTCCAATTTAGTTAATCTCACATAGCAATTATGTGACCAATTCGGTTGTTGTCACCAACATATAAAGCGACTAAACCACGACAACTACACTCCACACCACATTAATGCATTTGATGACATAGATTGATATGAATAAATGATGTGAACATTTTATGTAATGTGATTTATATATTTATATTATAACTCATAAATTTTATTTATGTAGAAAATCATAACAATAAAATCTATATTGATTCCAACAAACAAAAGTATAGAATATAAAGAAAGAGACACTCCTACTGATCTAAAACATCTTGACAACACCCATATAGAAGACTTTAAGTGTCAAATATTTTTTTGGGTCAACTAACATAAATTTTTTTATCCATATATTATATACTTAAAAAGCGATAACATGTATGTTAATATGTTTTATAACATTTTGTTGGTGAAGCATTATGGGAATGATTTATGTTGCAATATAACTTGAGTTGGTCTTTCAATGTCTTTTATTACATTCAATCAACTGATATAAATAAATTAATTATTTATGAATTAAGATGTACATCATGATCTCTAAATTATTAGATATTTAATTTGTGGGTATAAACTTTATTTGTGTATAATCAAATGAGTTGTTTGCAAAGTTTGTAATATTTTTGGTGATATCTTATTATTTTTCGTTGTATTATAGATTGAAGTATTAATTGTTCTCTCAATTAATTTAATTTGTTTATAATAATAATAATAATAATAATAATAATAATAATAATAATAATAATAATAATAATAATAGACTACAATTGAAATATATATATAATTAATATAATCACTTGAAAATGTCAATTATTCTAAGTTTTTTAATAAATAGATAAATTATTATGGGTCGACAAAGATAATTTTCTTAATGCACATTGTAATTATTCATTTTCTCATTTTAAATGTATTATTTACTTTTTACTTTCAAAAATTTTATTATTTTATAATATTAATATAATATTAACTACTTTTTTCTACTAATATATTTTATTTATTATTTTTCAACACGTCAAATTTCTCCTCTAAATACAATTAATAAGAATATATTATAAATAAAATTCATTTTATTATTAAAATCAACCAACTAATATTTTTTGTAAAATTATAAACGAAACTGTAATTACTTAGAAATAAATTATTCTCTTTGGCATTTGGACCCGCTCATAATAGTAAAGGAACATATAATATATAAAAATAAAAAGATAAGCATAAAATATGAATTAAGAGTTCGGAATAAATGATTGGCCATGTGATTAGGTATAAGCGAAGATATGGTGCTGATTGGTGGAAACTTATCCACACACTACCCAAAGGAAGGAGAGAGGCGACATCCTCATATTCAACTCCTACTTCCTTGAACAAACAAATTCAATCAACAACAATAACTCTATGTTCGCCCATAAAAATACAATATAAATACTCCCTCCATTCATTCACTTTATTCTTTTTAAATTTCTATTTTCCGTATACAATTATAATTCAAACAAATGTTTCTCAATGTAAGTTAATTTTATACATTTTATAAAAATTTATTATGTTATATGTCATATTCATTCCATCCAAAAATAATTAATGTATTTAATTATTCTATAGATATTAAGATATGATGATAATGACATAAAAATAATAACAATTTTACTAAATTTATCATCATATATTTTATTCATTATAAATAGAAAATACAGAATAGTAATTTGAGAATAATATATATAATATTAATTAAATAGTACAATTTAAAAAACAATAATTATAATTATATTAAAAATGAAAAATATAATTTTTTGAATTAATTCTTTTTTATAAATATAACAGTTATTATGAACTAAAATAAGTATAATATAAAATTTGAATCATTTAAAGTCAAAAAAATTTAACGTAAAGTTGTTATTTTAATATACTCGTGATTTATTATAGTGTATCCATATCATCTCTTTTGAATTTGTCAATCAATAATTTATATTATTTATTTGAATCTCTATAATGAACAACTTAAACAAATGAGTTTAATTGGTCACTTAAATTGTTTACTTTTGTTGCTTACTTTATACTTTTTTATGATATTTTTTATAATTGTTTTAGCAATTAAACAGATTGTGGTGCAGTCTAGAAATGGTGGCCTCTGATCCAAAACAAAAACATTTTCGTACACGACACTCACCTTGATACAGCGGCAAATGCTCGATCGGGATGTGCAACAAAGAACACAAGAGATCTAAAATGTTTGTTTATTGTATTTTTCAAATTTCACCCTATAATATTGTAACATTTCAGATATTCATGCGTTTTAATTGACTATTTGACAAAATGGTGAGGAAACTTATAACATATTTTTTCCGGAAAAGGAGGAGTAAAGGAAATGCTCGTCTACGTTGCCTTTTCCTTATTTATTTCAATTTTTTTATTTGTTTATGATAATTCACTTTTTTCGGATGAAATAATTCAATGTCTTTATTTTTATTTTTATAATACTATGAAGGAAGACATAATAAAAGGAAAACTTCAATTTTTTCCATTTCTGTAATATCTTGAAATATTTAAGATATAAGTAAAATAATAAAACATCTGTATCAAATTATAAATAACACTAAACCAAAAATATTTATTTGATACACTATTATATATTATCTCTTTAAAAAATATTTTTTTTAATTTGAGCTGAGTTGGAAACTAATAAAATAAGGTAAAAATAAAAAGTAATTTACTAAAGTACTTTTATAATATATAATTTAAAATATATAAAATTAAAATCAAATCAAATATGAATATATACATATATAAATTAAAAAATAATATAACTGATAATGAATTTAAAACTAAATATTCATAATAAATGTTTTAAAATATTTTTAAAAATATATATGATTTTATAATTTTATATAATCTAATAAATTTTTATTAAAAATTAAAAAAAAGTAGTATTAATTTTATTTTTTTATAAATAAATTTAGTTTCTTTTAAAACAAATTTAACTCTTACAGAGTAGTTTTTCTATTTACATACAATGTGTATATATCTTTATTTAGTTTATCTAATAAATTAAATATATTATTTGGCTGTTTAAAATTGAAATTGTCTTTTTAGAAGTGTCAATAGATTTTTTTTAAATATATAATTATTTATACCTTAATTAACTTAATTAATTTTATTGTTAATTTATAATATTTTAAATAAAGTATTATAAATTAATTTGAATAAAACAATGCGTGTTTGATTACAATGATAATTTAATCATTTAAGTATGATATATATTATATCATGCTATTATAAAGTGTATATTAAATATATGATATAATAAAATAAAGTTATCTTGTATATATCATGTGTATTAAATATTTAACATGATAATGATTATCTTGTCACCAATATATCTGTATATGACTTTATATTATATCATTGTCTCGATTCTACTTTGCACACCTAAATGAATTAAATTAAGGAATATAGTTTCTAATGAAAAAATTAAAATAAAGATGGATTCACAATATTTTTCTAACGATTTTAATTTTCTTTTGAATAATAAATTAACATATTTTCTACGCTATACTTTTCAACATAGTCTCATCTACTAATTAAAGTTAATTATACCCCACTAAATTTATTAGAATCCATGTAATTCCGTAAAAACTCATAAATTTTAATCGATAGAGTAAAGTGTGGTCTAAAATTGAAATAAATAATAATAAGAGTGTGTTACAATGTTTATAATACATAGTACTCCCTTCATAATGGAATGCAAAAAAAATTAGTCTCTATTTAATCGAATAAAATAAAGTAAAAATAAATAATTTATCTCATATTTAATGATAATATTTTTAAGTATCTCATATTTAATGATAATATTTTTAAATTACCTCTCATTTAATATAATTTTTATATCTCTAATGATCCAATTTATCAATCTTCAATAGTAATTTAAGCAATTAATAAACTTTATTTTTAATTGAAACTGCATGGATTAAATGTGATCAAATTAAACATATTATTGACCAATTTATACCCTTGTGATAAAATCATATATATTTTTTATAATTAAAAGTCTAATATCATATTTGATTATATTTTAATTTTGTATATTTTAAATTATATTTTCTAAAAATAATAAATAAATAAATAAATAAATAAATGATTGGTTTATCCTAGTATACTTATTTATAATTTAATTCATATTTAAGATAAGAATTTTAATCAGAGAAACAAAATACAAAAGTGAATAGGATTAATTTATTGGATAAGTTGATCTCAACAAACATTGTATAAACACAATATCAAATACTTATTTCCTATCATGTTTTTTTTTTTTATCATATTCACCAAATGAACTTTTGCATTAAAAAACGCACTATTTAGATTTTCAAAAAAATTCGGTCAAAATAAAACTCATCTAAACTTTACATTTAAATTTTGTTTTACTATTCTTTTACATTGATAATACATGATCACATGTTTAAATTTTTTACTGAGAAATTACAATCGCATAGTGTTTATTATTTATAAAATTTTGTCAAAAAAGTTTATTTTTTGTAAAAGAAAAGATGTTTGTAAAATTAATTTTGATATATCAATTAATAATATAATTGATTTTTTTGCTACACATGTTATAATATATAAAGTGAAAAAATATCATAAGAATCTTATTTTTAATCAAATTAAATAAATAAATAGTCGATTAATAATATAATTAATTTTTTTGTTACACATATTATAATATAAAAGTGAAAAAACATCACAAGACTATTGTTTTTAATCAGATTAAAGAAATAAATAGTTAAATATTCACAAGAAAAAATTTGTCGTTGAAGATAAAAGGAAATTTACGAGAGTAAAAAGAAAAATATAATGAAAAAACATTAAAAAAGAATGAGAAAACAGAAATAAATAAATTATTATGATACACAAATGCATTGCATAAACTCCGGTTCAGTAAATTGTCCTATGCAATCTGAGCCATTCTTGTTGTTTTTTAAATTCGAAAACCTTTGAAAACAATTTATGCCACCGGAAATATTACTAGGTTGAGTCGCGGACTAGGTCGCTCTCTTTAAGAAGTTTTGAGGCACTGCCCAAAATTGTGCAAGACAGACTATCAACTACAAAGTCCCCAAGATAAAACAGCTCAGATACTCTGTATCGGAGTTCTACTGCACTGTAGAAAATCGTTCTAGAATTACACCCTCAATATGGCAGTCTTACGACTGACACTCGTAATATGGCATAATGACCACTCGAAAGAGATGAAGTAGTAAGAAGGGGGATAAGAGAGAAAAGCCTCATATACGGAGAGCTTTTGGTGTGATTTTCCAACTGGAGAGAACCCTCTATTTATAGAGGAAATCCACAACTGGATCTGAGAAATCCATGGATCACCAGAACGTGCGCTCCAAGTAGTGACCCTCAGAAACGTGCGCTCCAAGCCCCCAAAATGTGCGCCCCAAACTCAGGAATTTGACTCTGACTTTTGACCGGACAACAAGGAAACGTGAGACCAAAGATTAGGGTTTTGATCGGGCAAAACAGATTAATTAATTTTAAAGAAAAATATAATAATACACCACAAAGCCAAAACCAAAGCCCAACCAAACCGGGCCGGACGGCGGCGGCGCGCGTGTGTGATGGTCAATATTGCTTGCGTTCTCCCTCCTCCACCTTATATACCCTACTAGTGTGTGGTATCCCTCCAATGTGAGATTTCTCAATTTTTTCATTTCACAACAACACTAGCTCTCATAAATATTATCATTATTTCCAATAAACCTTCATTAAAAGCATCATCATTTTCAACAATTGCATAAATCCAAAACGATTAAGTCTCAATTATTATTTTTATTTATAATAATTGTGATATATTTATTAAAAAAAAATTATATAGAATCAAAGAAAAACTCAAATTCACTGAGATTTGATTTACTGTAGAGGAAAAAACTAATTGCATCATATTTTATTTGGCTCAAGAATAACTTTTAGTCAGTGAATGAATGAGACTGTAAAGGAAAAATGTTGTTAATGACTATTTATGATTAAGAAGTTTGTTTTGACATGAAAACAATGATTAAAAATGTTGTTATTATTATTATTTTTTTTTATGTATATTATTTGATAGTATATTTGAAAGTTATGAAATGTGATTTAATAAGGTGTAATTCTTTTCTTTTGAAATGTGATTATTTGATAGTATATTTGAAAGTTATGAATTTAATTCAAAAAGTATTTGAATGATTACTCTTTTTAAATACTTAGAAGATTAGTATTAACTTAAAATATATTTAAATTTTATTTATAATTTATTTATTTTGATGGATTTAAATAAAATAATTTAAATTTTTATATTTCATTCAATAAAAATAAATATTTTAAAATAATTTATAATTATTAAAATTATATTTTTTTTTATTAAGGATTCAAATTTTTAGATTGAATCAAAACGATCAAAATCATTCAACCGAACTTTTAATTACCAAGAACCTCTAAAATTAACAATGACAATGCATGTATTTTTTCATGGGATGAATAGTGCATTATTTTTAATAAAATGAACAATGCATATATTTATTGTTATTTTTCTTTTGACAAAAAATATTGATGTTGTGCAAAATGATAAAATGAATTTTAAAAAAATATTATACATTATTTAAAAAAAAAATATGTAACTGTTTCACGAGTTTAATTTTTGTACATTATTAACGTAAAATATTTTATTCAGTCTACAAATCATGATACAAGTGAATTTATAAATAATTATAATAAAAATCAAATAGTATTAATAATTTATCTGTTGTGAATAATTGATAAATTAATTTTTTTATACCTATGTATGTAAATTAAAATTTTATTTTATGTACAAACTAAACATATAATAGAATAAATATTTATGATGAGAATTTTTTTTCAATATTATTCGGATGGTCATATTTCCATCTTTCATAAAAACAAACTAAGTTTCTACAATGGAATATATATATATATATATATATATATATATATATTTTTTTTTTTAAAAAAAATA
>NC_021165.2:6178912-6181804 GCF_000331145.2 Cicer arietinum | reverse complement strand
AATTTGTTTTAACTTTTAGAAGATCGTAATACGAGGATTCAAACACAAATTTTGTATTATAGAGATGCAACCACGTGTTGTATTATTATTATTATTATTGTTATTATTATTATTATTTATTTTTTAACAAATAAATAAATATTAAATTGATAAATAAAATATAATAAAAAACTAAATCACCATAATATAATAAGACAAAATATATTAGATTGAAAAAAAAATATATCAAAATTAATGTGGTTAAGTAAATGTACAAAAAAAATATTGTAAATTAATAATTAAATTAACAACTTTATATTATTTTGTTAACAACTTTCTCCTGATTTGTAAGATGATAAATTAACAACTCTATTGCAACAAACTCCCTCCTATGTTATTGTCAATTTTATTTGTAAATAACATTAGTAGCTTCCAATTAATTTTATTTATTAAAATACGATTAAATTGTTAATTTATTTGCGATGAGATGCACTATAAAAATAAATTGTTGATATATTAAAGCACATAATTTTATTTGCCCTATCTACTCAAACACATTAACTTTAATGTATTTACTTTTTCATTTAATATTTTTGTTCGATTTTATTAATATAAATTAATTTTTTAATTTATTTATTAATTTAAGATTTATTCATTTGATAAAAAAATAATACAATACAAAAAAATACATTTACATATATAAAAGTTTCTAAGATGAATATATTGGAGTTTTGTTATTTAAAAAGGGATAGAGTTAAAAAATATCCCATTATTTGTTGTTTTATAAAATTTTGTCAATTTTCTTTTTATTGTTTATAAAAGAGATGATGTTTGTAATATTTATTTTAATATGTCAATTAAGAATATGTCTTGTTATACACAAATTATTATAATATAAAAGTAAGAAAAAATCATAAGAATCTTGTTTTTAGTCAAATTAAAAAACTAAATAATTAAAGATTCAGAAAAAAACTGACGTTGAAGATAAAAAAATTTACAAATAAAAGAGAAAAAGAAAAATCAAGGAACACAAGTACACTCTACGTTGATAACCTCGTAAAAAGAGTAACACTAACACTGAATAATTAATTAAAGTATTTTTTGTTTTTGGGTGAAATGCGAGTATTTTTTTTATGGGATGAATAATGCATTTTTTTTTTGACAAACCGAACAATGCACGCATATATTGATTATATATTCTGGATAATGATAATATTCATGCATATCTAAATTGACTGTTAAATTATTAATTCAAAAATTTTGCTTACAAAATTGAAGTCAAAGTTGAGAAATAATGTAGTAAATACTGTCATCCCAAATTAAATAACGTTTCATAATTTTATTTTGAATACAGTTTTTTTATAAATAAAAATTATAAATTAAATAGTAAAATATTTGTATTAAATTATTGAAATTTATTTATATTATAATTATCAGTTTACATAGTTTATAATATCATTCAATCAGAACAACTAAATCATTAATAATATTTGACTTTTTTATAACTACTTTAAAGTTGTTTATATGATAATCATTATATAAATTTTTTTAAACTGACATTGAAATAAATTAAATTAAACTGAAAAATATAAAATACCATTTCATATTTTTATATTAAAATGTTACCATAACTTAATATAAAATAAAAATTTTCAAAAAGAAATTTATTATAGAGGGAAAATTTATCTATTTATATATTTTGCTGAATAGGGAAAGTTTATTTTATTTACACCACAAAGATAAAATAGGTTTTTTGGTCAACAAGTTTGTTATGGATACACACAACTTGTGTGGCTGATGCACTGTATAATTCTCTTCCCATGTCAAACCAAAACCTAAAAAACATAAATAAAAGCACACAACACGACCCCGCGTATTTAGTATTTAGTATTTAGGGGTTCTTAATATTTTTTTAGACAAAAAATTCTTAAATTTTAAAAAAATGTTTTTGCATTAATTTCAATTAAATTAAATAAACTAAAGCCAACTAATTAAATTTCACACTTTTTTCTCTCTGTCTTTTCTATTTCGCTTTCTCTTTCTTACAAAGTCTTAAAAAACTCTCCAATTGTTGTTGCTTTGTCTGGTTCTTTCTCCAAACCAGAACGCTACCGGCGAGCATAATCTCGCCGGCAAATTGCCCTACGCTGGCCGGAATCTCTATTTTCCACCACCGAATTCCGATCTCTTATTCCCTTTTTCTCAATTTTTTTCGCCAGTGTTTGGGTCCTCAAAAACAAAAATTAATAAATAATTTTTTGCCTCATTTTTATTCTTTTATTGTTGTTAAAGCAATGCATAGAAAAGAGGTGAGATTGTTTTAAAAAATAAATAATGGGATCACCTGTTTCTGAATTCCTTCTTATGTCTTAGACCTCTTTCAAAGATTCAATTTTTCATCTTTTTTCTTCTTACCCTTTCTCTATTCCTTTGAGAATTAAGAGTTTTGAAGTTTTTTCTATTTGTTGGAGAAAGATGGTGTTTGAATTCAGGTGAGAATTTTGCTTGGTTTAATATATATTTTAATTATATATATTTTTTTGTAAATAACAAATTTTATTAACTATTTTTTTTTTTCTCATGGTGGTTCTGACTTTGAGATTGAATTCTGATTCCAACCTGTTTATGTTGTTCATAGTTGTCTTTTCCTTTGAAAAATTGGGTTTTGTCACTTGATCTATTAATGTTGAATGTTTTTCCAGTAAAATTCCATTGAATTTAAGCTGGAGAATTGTAAAGTTGAGTTGGATTATCATTTTTTATTTGAAATTTATGATTTCTATGGATTTATTCTTTTTTCTTGAAAATTGTTTCAATTGTTAGGCTCTTGGTAGGTAAGAAGCGAGGTTTCTTATTTTTCGTTTTCCGCTGGTTATTTTAGTTGAAGATATGTAACTATTTTCTGCCTGTATC
>NC_021165.2:6122633-6178844 GCF_000331145.2 Cicer arietinum | reverse complement strand
TCTAATTCTTTGAATTTCTGTAGTTGAATAATATATATATATATATATATATATATATATATATATATATATATATATCTTTTATATGTTTCATAGTTTAAAATAGTCAACTATTCTCCTCTTTTATTTATTTATTTGTGAAGAAATTGACCTTAAAATTATATACAGATTAAGATGTTGATGAGTAGAGTCCAAAGAAGCTAGCAGCAAGTGAGGAACTTTTCAGCAATACAAAAATTATTTTTTTTCTTCCAGATTTTGTGGACTCTGTGCTGCAGGGATGCCTTTTCAAGTGATGGATCAAAGGGGTGTTTCTGACTCCTCCCATTTTTTTGATGATATTGCCTTTCATTCTGAGGTATTTTTTTTTATCTCATTTTTTATCTTATGAATTTGATAATAATTTTTGTTTTGAATTCTGATAAACATTATTATTACCTCCATTTTACTTTTAATGTTGTTTTAGACGATTTTTTTTGTTCGATATAACATTAATTACTAATAAGAGAGAGAATCTTGTAAAAATTATGTATGTTAAATTAAAGAGCTAAAGAATATCAAGAAAATTAAAAAGTTATTTTACTATACACAAGGCATTAATTATATTTTATAATCTTAAATGACAACTAAAAAGAAATGAAGCTAGTAATTAACTCCTCTGGAGGGTAGTATATGGTTTTAGATTTTGAATCTTCTTTTGCAAAAAAATTTACTTAACTTATGTTGAACTTTTTTGTATGCAGAGCAATGCTGGATTAAGAAAGCCAAAATACTTCCAAGGTGAGTTACCAATCAATCCATTATTTGTCCACATTTGTCGTATATGTTTCATTGGTTTGTTCGCTGATCTCATCATTAATTGCCCAATATTTAAGTAACAATAGTTATGGTTAGGACATTGAATGATGAACTACTCAAACTTCAGTTCAGAAATTGACTATTCACTTTTGTTTGGACATCAATTTTTCTGTTATGTATATCTTTTGATATCTATATCTTTCTGTATACTGTATATATGACGGTGTTAATTTTGGTGTTTTCAGCTAACATTAATAATTCTCGCACTTTTGTTTTAAACTTATTAATGCTTGTGTGCTTGTGTAATAAATTGTTATCAATGTAACAAGCCATTAGGCTTGGTATGAGTGATTGCAAGTTCTAAAAGAAATGAAGTATATATAATATCTCTTTGTGGTGAATCTGGTGATGATACTTGATTACCATGGTTCTTTTTAGACAATGTTCCTCTCGCTTTCTACAATAAATCAATCGATGTTTTCTTCCTCCTAATGTAATGATTCAGTTATCGATATTGTAATGAGTTTTGGCAAATATCTAACCACTGCCTTTTTTCACGGAAACATTGCATGCTTAACTCTACACTATGTGCTTGCAACTCTTTGCATTGGTATGGCATTAGCTGGAATAATAATCACGGTTTCATAAGTATAGGTAGATACTGCATTCTGCTGAATCGAAGCTAATATATGTGTTTATTCGGTGAGCATAAATATATTTCAATAACTACTTTGTCTGCAAAACATGTTCCTGATTGCTGAATTAGTATCAATTTTATCAGGAAAGAATGGGATGATAGCACCGCCTGGCAGCACTTTGAGTGCTTCATCACCCTTTGAAGTAAATGCAAAATCTGGATTGCCGATGTCACAGACTAATCTATCTGAGGAAAGTGTAGAAAAGCTACCTTTTGCTGGAGAAGAAGGAATCACTGGTGTATTAAAGGGTTCCATGGAATCGTTGCATTATAATCCCGAATCATGGTCTGATGTGTTTATGCAGTCAGCACCTACCTCATATCGTCTGATTGGGAACAAGGTTGTCGCCAACAATGTTGTCCAGCGTGAAAGTAGTCTATTCTCAAGCTCACTGTCTGATATGTTTAGCAAAAAATGTAAGATTTTTTTCATGCATAGTTACATATTTATTGAGCATGCATGTATAATGGGTAGGTATTACAGCACAGTTAAGTGATTGACACTAATTCCTTTTCATCTTTTGAATCCTTTCACTAGACTAGATTGATATCAGCCAAAGTTACATTTTAGTTGTTTAAGGTTTTCCAATGTTACTTTAGTTAAATTGATATCCTTATCTGTGTTTATATGCAAATTTTGGAGCAGTAAATTTATTGGGGAATGATGTTCTGTCCGATCACCACACTACTATTGATTCCCTTCTGGTGGAAGAACCATATAAATCTCTCGAAGATATGGAGGCTGACTCTATAAGGAATCTCCTTCCTGATGAAGATGATCTATTTTCCGGTGTTGCTGACGAGTTAGGTTACAATTTTCGTGCTAGAACAAATGATGACTTGGAAGATTTTGATTTGTTTAGCAGTGGAGGAGGTATGGAGCTGGAAGGAGACGAACATTCAAGTTCAATGAAACGAACAAGTGGTCTGGATGGAGATTATGGTTTGTTTGGAGGTTCTAAAGGAAAGCTTCCTTTTGATGAACAGCCTTCTAGAACACTTTTTGTTAGAAACATTAATAGCAGCGTAGAAGACTTCGAGCTAAAGACTCTATTTGAGGTCTGTCTTTATTATTTTTCGGTGCTAGATGGTCTCTTAAGTTTTCAAAAATACTATTATTCATAAAATGTAAATGGGCTCCTATTTTTTTTTTTCTGGCAGAAATATGGAGATATCCGAACCATGTATACAGCTTGCAAGCATCGCGGGTTTGTTATGATTCATTATTATGACCTAAGGGCTGCACAAAACGCAATGCAAGCACTTCAAAATAAGCCATTGAGGTCAAGGAAACTCGATATACATTATTCAATTCCGAAGGTATGTTCCTAATAATGTGTTCTGTATTCCATAGCCATTAATTTGGATATAATCGGTTGTGTTATTATTCTTCTGTCATATAGTAGTACTGCTATGTACTATGCTTTTTTCAACCGCCTCGGTTTTCTACTTTTTTATGCTTTTCCGAAATATGTATCTTAACTGGATTGCATGTTTAGGTCAACGCTCCAGAGAGGGATATCGGCCATGGTACGCTGATGTTAACTGCTCTTGATCCATCTGTTACGAATGATGATCTTAAACATATTTTTGGATTTTATGGAGAAATTAAAGAAGTAAGTGTGCATTGTTGGTTTTTACACATCTTAGTTGCTTGTGTTTTATGAAAAGTTAATACAACGTCCTTAAATGTTATGTTTTTAATTGCAGATCTATGAAAATCCAGAACTGAAGCATCTCAAATTTGTTGAGTTTTATGATGTGCGAGCTGCAGAAGCTGCGCTTCGGGCATTGAACAGGATTGACATTGCTGGGAAGCAGATCAAGCTTGAACCTGGCCATCCTAGGTTCGCGACATGGTGGCTATAATAATAATACCCACTTCTTTTTATTTATTTATTTATATATTTATTTTATTTCTATGATAGTATCTCTTTTTTTAACATCCATAATCTTTTAATGATTTTCTTCATTGTTATGTGTGTCTTTCTGAGTGATATTTTGTAGATAAGGTTTTATTTTGGATATGCATATTTATTTTACCACCTTTAATAGTTTTTTTGGGGAATTTAGTGGTTAAAGGAATGCAATATTATTATAGATCTTGGTGATGGAAAAATAGCTATCCTTTCCTTCTAAAAATTATTTTCTTCCATTAACAACCATCAAAACTTGCTTTTGTAGTCTGATGCAGCAGACTCACAAGGGACAAGATGAACGGGATCTTGGTCATAGCATTATTGACAACATGTCGTTAAGACAAAAGCGTAAGATTTTATCTGCTTCAACTTGTTTTTTCCTAGGAAGCAAATGCTCTTCTTGGTCTCACTAGACATCATTTGCAGCAACACTGTCTTCTGGAGTAATCGGTTCTGGCTTCTTGGACAATGGATATAGCCAGAGATTTCAATCTGCAATGCGGCAACCTTTGAATGCATTTATTGATAATAATGCATTCTTTTCTACCGATTCTAGCGTTCACAACACTGTGAGAGGGGCGTCCATTGGAAAAGTTTCTGAGTCCCGAAACCTTGTCGATGCAATGAAATTTGCATCTAGTCCAACATTTCATCCTCATTCTTTACCAGAGTATCATGGTAGTTTCGCTAATGGTAGTTCGTATAACTTTTCTAGCACCATTAGCAACAAAGCTGGTAATATAGGTGCTGGAGGAGTGACAGAAGCCTCTAATGGCAGGCATATTCAAGGAATAAGCTCAATTGGGAACTTAGCTGAATTCAATGGTGGAGGTAAGTGTACTGCCATTGGATGTTAATTTTTGGATAGGTAAATGTTAGTTGTTAGTATGTTATGTTAGCTTCACTGATTTGTAATCTTTGTTTTGTTTAGGTTTATCAGGAAATGGGATGCGCCCACATCATGGACTTAATCAAATGTGGAGCAACCCAAATTTCCATCAGCAACCTTCATCAAGCCCCGTGCTCTGGCAGAAAACGCCGTCATTTGTTAATGGTGGCGCTCCTGGCCTGTCTCAGATGTCAAGCTTTGCTAGAACACCGCCGCATCATATGCTGAGAACACCACAGATGGACCATCATGTTGGATCAGCGCCGGTTGTTACAGCCTCGCCCTGGGAAAGGAAAAATTCTTACTTGGGAGAGTCTCCTGAGGCTTCTGGTTTTCATGGCTCTTGGCAAATGCGCCCGACGGACTTTTCTCCTCATAATAAGATGTTTTCTCATGTTGGTGGGACTGGTGTTGAACTCTCGTCCAGTGCTGGGCAGAGCTCGCCTAATCAGTTGTCACATATTCTCTATGGGAGACAACATCCGACGACTTCAATGTCAAAATTTGATTCTACCAATGAACGAATGAGAAACCTTTATACTCGTAAAAGTGCTGTTAGTGAAGCAAACACCAACAATGTTATTGCTGATAAAAAACAATATGAACTTGACCTTGGCCGCATATTGCGTGGGGAAGACTGCCGAACTACTCTTATGATAAAAAACATTCCCAACAAGTATGTGAATAGTCTCCCCAGTTTTATTTTTAACTTTTTGCTGCTTAAAGCCATTGTTTTATTTTAATAGATTGTTTTAAGATCCAACAATTATTTACATGAAAATGCATATTTAATTCACTGGTCGCATGATTTGACCTATTTCTATTTTTTATGTTACTTTCTTGGTAGGTATACTTCAAAGATGCTGCTTGTTGCCATAGATGAGCAATGTCGCGGAACTTATGATTTTCTGTATTTACCAATAGACTTCAAGGCAAGCATTTATTTTTTGTTGCGTTGATTCTTTCCTTTCGAGATGAAATCATAAATATGCTTCTAATTCAATTTCTTCAATGTTTGCAGAACAAATGTAATGTTGGATATGCATTCATAAATATGACTGATCCTGGCCAAATTATTCCTTTCCACCAGGTTATTTGGAAATTCTTGTGCAATGTTAGTTATAGTTATTCATCTATGTACAATGAATTTGATAAGAAGTGTTTTGCAGGCTTTCCATGGTAAAAAATGGGAGAAGTTTAACAGTGAAAAAGTAGCCTCACTTGCATATGCTCGAATTCAAGGAAGATCTTCTCTTGTTGCTCATTTCCAGAATTCCAGCCTGATGAATGAAGATAAACGTTGCCGCCCTATTCTCTTCCACACAGAAGGCCCAAATGCCGGTGATATGGTAAATCAACTTGTTGTTTCACATGAACTTTTTTCCTTGCACTTTACAAAGAAGCTACTGAATTACTGTTGCTGTGATTCCCTGATATTTACCTTCATAGGTCTGCTTTTACTATTATTTACTATGTGACCCCATTGGACCAATTCGAGTAAAATGCGTACTTTCTCATTTACATCTTAAATATTTTCTCTTCATACCCGCCATCGATATTTAATGTTATCATGTTAGGTGGCACCTATTGCCTTCATGCATGACATGAGAATGCAAGTATCCAAAAAGGAAGACATTCCATGCAATTTGATTGAAAAGTTTTCTCAACGGAATATCCTTTAATTAATTACGTCCTGCATATAACAACTAAGATTAAGGGACTCAAACACCTTATGCAAACGGTCAGGAGTTTGATTCCCGACTCTTCCGTATAGAGAACTCACCTTGTGTGCCCAATAGATTCTCAGATAGAGATTTATCACTGATAAACAGCAGTGAATACTTGGAACCTATTAAAAAAAGCATAATGGTTCTGAGACGTTATCCATTTTTCCATTTATAACATAAATCTCAGTGACAGTTAACGAAATTCTGTCTCTCTACAGGAGCCTTTCCCTGTTGGTGCCAATGTTAGAGTGAGACCTGGAAAATCTCGCAACGCTGGCAGCGTAGAGGAGAATCGGAGCCAAGTGAGTACTTCTTCAACTATAGCAAGCGGAGAAGAGTCTGCAAATGGAATAGAAGAAGACTCTTCAAGAAACTCTGACTGAAATTGCATAACTGTTCTTCAATATCAACAACCCCCATGTATATTGACATGAGGAAAAGGGGCTCACAATTTTTTTCACCTTTTAGAGAAGAGCCTCACTCAGTTTTCAGAGGATGAGGTACATAACCACAATGAATGAAGTTTAATGTCTAGTAGTATTTTTGGTATATGTTCCTAAATTTTTGGATGGAGTCTTTGCTATTTATCTCACAAGTTTAGAGAATGGAGGCTCAAAATTTTGGATAGCTGTGAGAACAATTTGCATACACGAGTTTCCCTTGAGTTTCACATCATTGATGATTTCAAGGGTACTTGACTGATTTTGTTTGTCCATTATTGTCTTGTTGTTCATATGTACTTTTTGTTTTCTCAATTCCGGAGTTTTTGTACCCTTGTGGGGTCAGTTTTTGTCCGTAGATCATTGTTGAGGGAACATATTTTAAATTGCAATATTTTAGTTACCATATGTTAGTACTTTCCTATTTTTGTATTTTGGATTTTAATTGCTATTTCTTTCTTTTGAAATGTTTGCTTCTCTAATGTATGTTTGGTTTTTTTCTTTTTCACTTTTGGACGAGTCAAAATTGACTTTAGGGGTGTAGAATTGATTTTGACATGGTTGAATGTGTCTAAGTAGAATTAATTTTGGACCGGCTTATTATAGATTATAAAAAAAAATTTGGTATTCACTACTTTAGATATTATTTTTTATAGATTTTAAAAAATCATTTTAGTATTTCATAAATTAGATAATTTTTAATAAAAAAATCAGTTATAAAAATGATTTTTTTTTGTAAATTATTTAAAACAGTTTTTCATTTGAAATAGTTTTTAAATTAGATTGTAATTTTTCAAAATGTTGACAAACGGATGAAAATTTTCAATTATTTTCAAAAAGAGATTTTTTTTCTTTTTCAAAATAAGATGTAACAAACGAGATCTTTATTTTGAAGTTAAAATTTGGAAATTTTACCTCTACAAATTTATATTTATTTAAAGAGGTATTTTTTTTTCAAAATAAGATGTAACTCTCTTTATCTTGAAGTTAAAATTTGGAACTTTTATCTCTACAATAAATTGTTAACCTTAAATTCATCATTTAATTTATTTTTTATATAAATGTATTTAAATATAAATTACTTCAATTTAATTTAATTTTAGTCGGAATCAACTTTATTAAGTATCAAAGTCAAATTCAAAAATTTGTCATCATGGATTCAATCATGGACGTAGTTAAAGAACCTCTTGTTTGGTTGTCTTTTGGTTAAATTTGCCTTCAAACTAATTTTTAAATAGAAGCAACATAACTACTACTTTTCATTCTTCACTATTTTGTTTTTTTCTCATATATGCAATCGGAGTTTTCTACTATGGACCTCTTAGTTAAACATTTTATTCCTTCAATCCATGTCAAAATATAATTTTACTCTTTTAACTTGGTAAATTTTTTAAATATTCAAAATTTTCAAAAGTTTCGAAATGATAATTTTTAGAATTTTCAAAACTTTCGAATAATTTGCGAAATTTCTGAAATAGAAAATTCTAGAATTTCTAAAACATTCGAACAATTCAAAATTTTCGAAATAGGAAAATTTCGAAACTTTTCAGATTTGGAAACTTTTCAAATTTGAAAACTTTCGAAACTTTCCAAATTTTCGAAATGTAATCCTTATTTCAAAAATTTGAAACTTCCAAAAAATTTCCAAAATTTTAAAATTTTTTGTTTCGAATAGTTCAAAAGTTTCAAAAATTCTGAAAATTGTCATTTCAAAACTTTCGAATATTTTAAAATTTTGCTAAGTTAAAAGAGCAAAATTGTATTTTCATATGGGTTGGTGGTGGCAGTTTTAAGTAGGGGTGCGTGGTAGAAAACTCATACAATTGTTATTCAAAACACTGATGCTTTCGTCGGTGGATGTTAGTAGGGGTGAGAATAAGCCAGACTGTGAAAGACTTAAGCCGGACCTACTATTAATTTTTTCGGGAGTTTTCTAGACGCACCCTCACTTAAACATACTACCTAGGAATGTGAATTGGCTAGACCGTCTGTTAGGGTTAGGGGCCTGTGGCCTGTGGCCTGACCTAGTTATGGTTTGACTTATTTAATAAAAGAAAGTTGCCTTTTGTACCCCTCAATCAACCTTATACCCCTCATTTAAAATTTTTATGTTTAAAATGTCCAAAATACCCTTAATAAAACTGTAAAAATAAAAAAGTTCCCTCGTACCCCCACAAGTTGTGTTTTTCAAAAAAGTGAGCGATGTTGAATTTTTTTTATTGGAAATTTCAGGATGAATGAAATTTCCGGTAGTTATAAATCAATACTGAAAATTTCATTTTTTGAAATTTATGGAAGTACCACCCGGAAATTTGAAATATCCAGATGATCACCGGAAATTTCATTCCTTTAAAATTTCTCAATGATGCGACTATGTATTAAACTTACAATTTTTTTTCTTCTCATTTTTTACAATTACAAAATTGTTTATTTAATAAAACAAAAATAATTATAATATTTTAAAAAACAAAATATTATTAATGAATTAAAGAATAAATTAAATTATATTAATAATAATAATAATAAAGTAAATTATATTATTAAAAATTTATATTTTTTAAATATTTTTATTATTATTTTTTAATTACATTAATAATATTTTATTATTATTATTATTTTTTTTTTATTTATTAGATTGAAATAAAAATAGGAGGGAGTTGTTATTTTATAAAATATTTGCAGTAAAAATAGGAGAAAGTTGTTGAAAAAATATGTTGTTATTTGATCGACAAAATATTAGGGACACATTGTTTATTTTGGCACATTTAGTCAACATTTGATGTATTTTTTAATATATTTATTTTATTAATAGTATTTTGATTTTTATAAATAAATTAAAAATAATTAAAAAATCAAAATTCTATTATTAAAATAAAACAAAGTACGTTCAATTGGAGAAAAAATGCGATTAAATAGATCTGCCAAAACAAACGACTTGTTATATTATACTAATTTTCTCCTTTTTTTTTTCTTGGTCTAATAAATAATAATAATAATAATAATAAATTTGAATTTAATGTATTTTTTTTTAATTTGTGATATTTTTTCTTTAATTTAATGTATTTTGTTTGTTCAATTTAATTTAATTTATTTTATTAATATAATTTACTTTGTTATCGTTGTTATTATTATTATTGTTATTATTATTAAAAAAATCCGTTGTATTTTTTCATTTCTATTTCAAAATAAAAAAATTAAAAAAAAAATTAAATAAATTACATATCAGATTTTTTAAATTTCCGGTTAAGTAAAATAACTACCGGATATTTCCAAAAATTAAAATTTCCGATAAGAAAAATGTAACTACCGAAAATTTTATGGCACAAATTTCCGGTATTATAAATACTTTACAGGAAATTTGTTGGCGAAATATTTGATAATACTACCGGAAATTTGAAATATGAAATTTCCGGTAGTGAATATTTGTCTACCTGATTTTAATGGAAAAATTGTAAGTACCAGAAATTTGGTTGAAGGGGTGAAATTTTAAAGTATTTTTTTTTTACCATTTAGTAAATGAAAATTTTAAAGACAATTTTGGGTTTTTAACAATTTGAGGGGTATGAGATTAATTGTGGGGTACAAAGGCCAACATTGTTAATAAAAAGGCTAGGTTCAAACTATTTTTAAAACCTACTTATTTAAATAGGTCAGACTCAGCCTTATAAAAAAGCCTATTAGGCATAACAAGTTGGCCTTTATATATTTTATTATTTATTAATAATATTATTTCCTAATTCAAAAATTTTTAAATGTTCGAAAGTTTCAAAAATTCTAAAATTTTCTATTTCGGAAGTTTCGAATATTTTGATGTTTTATGGAAATTTATGCTTCAAAAGTTTTGAATTAATGGACACCTTCAAAAATCTGAGAGATTGTATTTTGAAGATTTCAACTTGTTCAAAAGTATTTATAAAAACTGGAAAATTACGTTTCGAAACTTTTAAATTGATCAAAAGTTTCAAAAACTTTGATCAATTCTGAAAAAATACATTTCAAAAGTTTCAGATTTATCAAAAGTTTCAAAAATGTAAAAAAAACTCATTTTTTTATATTTTGAAAGTTTAAAAATTTTCGAATGACAATGTAAATTTTGTAAATTTCGAAACAGGGGTGAATAATGGGGTGGTGAATTTTTCTGAGTGTTTTATACATAATAAAAAAGGACAAAATAATATTTTTATTTGGAATGGATTGAGAAGTTAAGGTGATGATGCATGGTACATTTATCTTTTTTGAGTCTAGGTGTGTGGTCTACGATCTATCATAGACTTTTTTTTTTTTTTTTTAATTTGGTCTGGACCTTTTCAAAAAGTCTGGCCTGAAGCCTATTTTACATTAAAACATTTAAATAATATATTTTATTTTTTATTATATAGACTAAATTAGATTTTTATATATATCCAAATCTAATAAAATTATAACTAGTAAGTATGCAACAACCTTCCAAAGAAATAAATAAACAAAATGAACTCATAATTAGCAAATTTAAAATAACAAATACTATTATTTATAAATAATAATAAAAAATAACAATATATATATATAGGTCGGCTTATCAGATTTAATAGATTTTTTTTATAAGTCTTGAAACTGATCTATTTAAATTAATAAATTTAAAAAAAAAAAAACTTGAGCCTTAAATTTGTAATATGAGATTCAATAAAATTTAAGTTTACAAAAATAGAAACTCCCTTATATATAAGAAAAAGTTTTGTAAAAAATCAAAAAGATGTATTTAGTCGATTAACTGATTGGCCAAATTGAAGGCCTTTTATGTATATCAAAACATTTCACAATGATGCAAACCGAAACCCTTCTATGTATATCAAAACATTTCACAATGATGGTTTCTTTTTACTGAAAATAGACATTTTAACTTTAAGTCAATGAAGAAAGATTTCTGAAATACTTATTTAATTTTATGATTTTTGGGTAAAATATCAATGTTTAAAAGATTCGATTAATTTTTTGAGGAATCTTATCTATAATCCTTTGAAACTTTATTTTTAACACTCTTGGCTGAAAATAATACGGTATCTGAATTTGTGTAGGACCAATGTCTAAAACAAATGTTTTAAAGATACATGCTAATGAATTAAATATAGAAATATTTTTATTGAAAATAATTGTTCAATTTATTAAAAATTTAAAAATTATTTTGGAAATTGTAAATCAAACTCCTTAATAAGTATCTAAAATGACGTCATTCACATAACCTAATTAGTAGAGAATATTGAAAATAATGTTTTTAGAACAGTGTTTGTAGCTTATATAATTTGGGTTGGATCCTACACAACTGCCACAAAACTGGTTAGTACGGTGAAGATTACCCACCGTCTATATACACTTTGTCAGGTCAAGGACCGAACATCTGGATGTAATCCGTGTGGCCCGATAACGGTTATCTGATAGTAGGTGGTTCAATAAGTATTGTTAGACTTTCATACGATCTTAAAATTTGGATGAGACCCTATACAACCACACAAAATCGACTTATAGGACGACGAATATCCACCACTTATAAACACATTGTTTGACTTTTATCTTATCAAATATGAAACTCTTAATAGGAACATTTCTCATTTTTCAGAATTTGAATCTTCAACAGGGAGTTTTTCTACAAACTTTTTGCAATTTTCTTTCTCTCTATTTCATTTTCTCCCATCTCCATTTCTTTATTTGAATTTAAGGATTATGTTAACAAGTATCTATAGAAAACCAAAAAAGAAAATAAAACACAAATTTTAAGTGAATTTTTTTATTTTTTTACAAATGAATTTCACAATTTCCAATATATTTTTATTTACATTTGAATTCTTAATAAATGTTTCTAAGATATTTGATAGTATTTCCCTTAATTTAACCGTCTTTCTTGTTACACATAGTTACCGCCACAGATGCAACATGCAGTGGATGATCCAATTTCCATAGAATATTGGATTAATTATTGAATCTTTTAAGTTACTGGATGATCCAACTTCGATCGAACTCATAATAATTATATACACTCTAAATGTGAGTTTAATAAAACTAGTATGTAATATGCACTCTTCCATTTAATCGCAAACGTACCATATATAAACATGTAGTTTTTAAT
Organism: Cicer arietinum; assembly: GCF_000331145.2. Taxonomy (NCBI): domain Eukaryota; kingdom Viridiplantae; phylum Streptophyta; class Magnoliopsida; order Fabales; family Fabaceae; genus Cicer; species Cicer arietinum. The sequence goes on along the minus strand of NC_021165.2, from coordinate 6,166,274 downwards.
GATTTATGTGAACTAAACATGTTTATAGTTACACAAGAAAAACAAAAAAAGGCTGTGTAGAAAATTGGAAACTGTTATCTGATTGTGTGTGTGTATGTGAAAGTTTTGCAGCTTGACGAAGCATAAAAAAGGTTGCGAGATTCAAATTGATCAAAACCCCAACAATTTAGTCCAAAAACCTCACAGAAAGTATTGATTTATTTTATTTTATTGTTTTTAGTATTTCTTATATAAAACTTTAAAAACAGGGAGAAAAAAGTATCAACAAATTGATGTTTTTATAATTAAAAGTGAAGAAAAGGGAAATTGATGTTTATTTCCATTATTTGTTCGTTCAAGTGTCGTAAAAGTATTTGGTTTTGCACAATGTGCACTGTACATAATGAGAAGAATTTAATGATCACAATCTTTGTTTGTTCGATTGAGTTTTGATTCCCCTTAGCTTAGTTCCTAACCTGTCAAATTCCACAGTACTTGATGTGGTGCATGACAGCAATTTTTATTCTAGAATATTTGTCATGCGTACGACAACATAATAGTCAAAGAGGTTATCATCATTTTGCTATAATCAACTGTGGTTCTCTAACTTCTCTGATCTCAACATAAGGTTGTGTAGAACATCTTTGCCAATGCTCATCGTTTTGTTTAAATTTGGATTTCGATAGAATTGACGTTCAGATAAATTATCTTTAGAGCGGTTGAACTTATTGAGTTGTGTTTGGCAATGATAAATTAGTTGGTATAAACAAATCTATGAATAATGTTGCCTTGTCAAACAAGGAAGAAGAAAACATAGAATTATGGTAATGCATTGCATGCTGGTTTACTTTAAGGGGGTCAACAGAAAGCAAGTCAAGCATTATAGTTTATGAATGCTTCTGTCTGCAATCATGGTCACACTTTGTCCCATGGATTGTCTGCTTGGTCTTTTTGCTACAAGCCTACAAGTACTATATGTAATGTAATGTCCCAAATCCCAACACAAGTTGCAAGTCTTTTTCCTTCACAAAAATTAATTATTTTGTCAAATATAGTGACATTTGATTTTATGGTGAGGCCGAAAAGAAAAATTAAAGGAGGTGACTTGCCGTTATTTTATTTAAGATATATTTTATATTAATATATTATATTTCTCGAAAAATCACGACGATTCACCGTTATTTTATTAATTCTATTACGAAATCAAATATGTATTTAGATATTTTATAACTGGTATGTCGTACAGAAGCGATAAAAGACATATATATATATATATATATACATATATATATATATATTTATTAAGCTAATTTTTTGTGTGTGCAAGCTATTGAAAATAACCGTAACATAAAAAGAAAACATAAAATGAAGGGAATTTGAGTATTGAAGGTTTAACTCATGAGTCAATAGTGGGAATTAAAAAGGGTATAACGAATTAATGGTGTCTAGTCAACATTGCGTGGGATAAAAGGAAATGAAAAGGACCATTGGACCGGGTTGGGTGTTTAGTGCGCTTCATGGCAATTCTTTCACTTTCATGTATTATTAATTATCTTTGACTAGCTACTAGCTTAATTAACTTAGTGACAAAAATGATCGGATCTTATTTGCATTCACGATTAAAATATATTATTGCCTTTAATTTCTCCAACTTATTAGTTCCGCAAGTCAAATACAAAAAACATACTACTTCCTTCCTCCATAATTTTGATATTTTCATTTTCATATCAGTATAATGAAATTCTAATAATTTAAATTGTTTCATAATAAATTGTTATCACAAGATTTTAAATTTGAATTTTTTAAATTGATTTATTTTTAATTGAAATTTATTAATCATTTGCATTTAATATTAAAAAAAATAATAATTGGACAAGTGCATGTCAGTTTTATCCTTACAAAAGAAAAAGTGTGTTATATATATATATATATATATATATATAACACTAAAGATTAGGGGTGGATGATGTAATACAATAATAGAAATAAAAAAAATTGAAAAGTCAAAATCAAAATATTTTTCTAGAAAGCAAAATACACAACCTCAAACTGCTATGGAGAAGTCGAACTTAAGACATAATCTAAAGTAATGTAAATTATGTAGTTTATGAGAAATCACGATCAATGTCCACTGGGATAAATTCCGAAATGTATCCAAAATAAGGGTAATATGATGTTAGCACATCATCATTCTCTTTATTAGAAGTCTAAAAAAAAAAAAGGGGAGACAAGAAACAACCACTGTTGACCATGATACCTGACTGAGATTTAGCCATCATTTGGTAAAGACTTTTTTAAAAACATTTTCAGAATTCAAATATTGGTATTAAGTATTCCATAAAATTAACAATCTCAAGGGCTAGAGTTCTAGACTTCTAGCTAGTTTGGAGATGTTTAAATCTTCAATATAATTTAAAAAAAAAAAAAAAAACTTTTCTGAATGTCATGACGATGATTTTACGCAAAATATGTATACACATAAATTATAGATTATATTATGTTGGTTATTATATTAAAACAATAAAAACAAAATCGAATTATTTAGAAGTTTGTCGTAAAATTTTATTAAGTATAAGTAAAAAAATAATAGTGAGAAATATGCGTTTCATGTATTGTTTTAGTAAAACATAAAAATTGAGAGAAACAAATTCTCTTGAGACGGATATACGAAGCAAGTCTGGTCTTAACTCTTAAGGGATCACAAAGCAGAGCAGAGCCCTTGTTTGCGAATAAATTGGTACACCGGTTACCATCTCGAAGAATATACATGTGTTTTATATGTACGATCTGTATATAAATTTTGTATTGTTCCGATGAAAAAAACATTTATATTGTCTGTGATTTCTACAACAACTTATTATTACTTTTATTAATATATTTATAAAATATAAACTCTTCTTTTAATTAATTTATTGGTGATAAAAATTTGCCTTTTGTATTGTAAATTATAATTTATATATTATAATTTTTTCTCATCTATTATAATATATTCAGGAGGTGAACTATTAATCAAATATGCATTTAAAAAAAAATATTAACGAATAACAAATATATTTACCAAACATGATTATATTCGATAAATTATGATTAATATAATATATAGTATATATTAATTCCATAGACATATTTGTTATTAAAAAAATATTCTAGATAAATCATTATGTTATTATTATATCTCTCTAGTATAATAATTCGTGAGATATAATAATAATAAAATATATTTTTTTTAATTAATAAATTGATATGACAACTATTGGTTAAAGTATGATTTATATAATAAATTATATTTTTTTATACTTTTTATTTTTATTTAGAACATATTAAAAAAATATAGTAATAATAATATAAACAGCTGAAACTCGACATAACTTTTTATCATATAAATTGCATTCACAAGATAATATATATTTTTATTTTTAATTATAATAAATATTTATTCTATGTATAATTTATAAAAATAAATTACAATTATTAATATTTTAATATTTATTGCATTTTTATCTATAACATATTCAATAAATATATTAATATCGAAAACATTAATTCTTCTTTCATGTAATTGACTTTAACAAATATTCAATTAATATATTATAACCTTTTTGCACCTTTTGTAGAATGCATTCGGAATATACACTAACAATTAAATATTTCACATGTTTTGAGTCTATAATTAGTTAGATAATATAGAATTAAAATATTCAAAAAATAATATTAAAATATGACAAAAATATATGTTTATTTTTAAATTAATTGATTAATCAATAATAAATATTCATCTAATATATAATTGATACAATCAATTATAGTTAATAAATTATAATTTTTCCTCACTCTATAATGTTGAATGCGAAATAAATATTCTACCAAACACACCTAATAAAGATATAATTAAAAACATTATTATTATTATTATTATTATTATTATTATTATTATTATTATTATTATTATTATTACATGAAAATAATTAGAAACACTATAACGTAGTGCAACAAACATTCTATTAAAAATGCAAACTAGATATTACTAAACAACGCATACTATATCGTAACAAATTTAATCTATTTTATTTGTATCATTCGTATCATGCATTCATCACTAAATTTTAATTATAATCATTTTATTGAGTTTTTGTATTAAGAATATAAAAGATTTTATTTCACACGATTAATGTATCACAATCACACCAATAGAGAAACTCTTACGTAGAATTGTGCATCAAATTAATTATTCTAATAGTCACACAAATAGGGTATTTTTTTAATAATTTTTACATAAAAATAGAAAAACGCATTTTTGTTTGAACTCCACATTTGTAAGTAAGTAAAGAACCATTAAATGAGAGAGTATCAACCTAATAAGAGAATGAACAAATAATAATAATAATAATAATAATAATAATAATAATAATAATAATAATAATAATAATAATAATAATAATAAGAATAACTAAAATGTAATTTTAGTCTTCTCATTTTATTAAATATGTAATAAGTAATTTAAAAAAAAACTGATTGATTTTCCATTTTCAGAAATTTTTAAAATAAAAAATCGATTGTTTTTTAGAAAAATTAATTTATACTCGAATATATTATCATGTACATTTAATTAAATAATAAAAAAAGCTAAATATCAACAATTTTAAAAATAAAAATAAAATAATCAAAATTTGCTAATTTAATAAAATATCGTATTAAAACTGTATTTTAACTATAAGAAAATAAAGGTGTCTGAAATGAAAAGAAAAGAAAACAAAAGTAGGAAGTTGCGACAAAGCATTTTTTTTAAAATCAAGTTGCGACAAAGCATATAATAGTAGATAAATAAATAAAGGATATTTAATGTCCAGTTTTTTCAATGTATTAGTGATTATAATTTTCCTGTCGTCTTTAGTCTTTTTCCTTTCAATTACCGACTCATTTATTTCAACTCCATGGGAAACTGTTGCTCCGACGTTGCCGGAGCTCGCACCGCCATCGGCGGGACTGCCGGCGGTCTACTTAATCCGGGCGACGGTCCCAACGATGCCGTCGATAACTTCCTCAAGTCTCGTGGCTACCACGGTCTCTTCTCTCAGATCGAGGTTCTCACTTTCTTTTCAAATCTTCTTTAACTTCTTTCACTACGTTACTATTCAAACAACTTCAATTCGATTAATCGCATAGCTTTTATGCAAAAGAGCTTTTTCCAATTGTAACGGTGTTCTCTTTCTCTCCTTTTCTTTTACCTCGCAGTTGTCGTTTTCTGCTTCTGGTTTGCGTGATCGAGATGTGCTCTCTAAGGTTTGTCGTTTTAACTCTTCCATTCATCAATCTCAAGCTCGTTTTAGTGTTTTCCACAGCTTCATTCTTATATATTGTTGTTATTCATTATTATTGCTAATAATAGTAATTTAGGAGAAACTGAACAACTAGAGAAATTTAGCTTATGTGGACCACTAAAAATGGAGATCAAAAAGTAAATTCAGGCCACAATGCAAGGCAATTAGTTCACTTGAATCAAAATATATGCAATCTTTTTTATTCACCAAATAATCTAAAGCTAGCAAAATTGAAATGTATAGGCTCTTTTTGGATAAACAACTTAATTTAACGCTTATAACACAAATGCTTATCATATAAGTGCTTAGGTATAAGCTATTTCTAAACAAAAGATAAAATAAAGTCAAACTGCTTTTATATAAGCTATAAGTTGTTTTCGTAAGTTATCATGGAGAGTTTAAGGAAATAAACTCTTTCAAACGGTCTCACAAGTGCTTATGTCAATAAACTTAAATTAGCCAATCCAAACAAGCTTATAATCTTAAACACCAAAAAACATAACAGCTTATTGAAGGTGAAAGTATATTGAACTAGACCTTATTAACATAGTTCAACAAACACGCAAGATGGATCAGGGGCTGCAATAAATTTTCCCTTTGTAATATGTTTATACTGGTTTTTATCCTTAAAATAAAATGTTATGCTTTTAATGGCTAATAATCCCATTATTCAGTTGCATGATTAATGTTTAAATTTTTTATACTGTAGAGTGATCCAATGATGGTTCTTTATACAAAAGGAAAAAATGGAGCACTTGAGGAACTTGGCCGGACAGAAGTAGTTATGAATTCATTGAATCCAACATGGATTACTAAACACACTCTCACTTATCATTTTGAGGTTGTTCAGGTTTTAGTGTAAGTTTAAACGTTGGTGTTTTTACTTCGAACAAGGCATGTAAGCATTTTGTTGTTTCACCAGGAATTGTTCTGTAAATTTGTTTCATCACAGGTTTCGTGTTTATGATGTTGATACTCAGTTTCACAACGCAGATGTGAAGGTATAAAGTTTATTATGTTACGAAAAATTAGTTTTTGATGGCAAGACATATTAAATTTATATTCTTGTTATTTTTCATAAAAAAATGAAAATAGCCTACCACTTGCTTTTTCTCAGAATTTTTCTTTTTCGTAGGAAGACTGGCCCAATTATTTTAAGAATCTTGTAATCTAATTTGTATTAATTTATGGAATGCAAAAAGTATAAAGATGTTGATATCATATGGCTTGAGATTTCATACGGATCTGTTTAAATTTCAAAATTATTTTAATTGCTCAGTTTATGTTTTTGCATGCCTGTTACAGTTCCATTATTTTTCCTCAGAGACTCTTACATTCACCTTTTTTAGTTAAATGTTTTATTTAACAAGGACCATTTGTATGCACAATCCTGCAATGCTGCCCTTTCTGTGGGTAAGCTTATAGAATGTTGGTTACTGCTAATTACACAATCAGATTGCTCACATTTTCCTCAAGTTTTCTTTGTGGTACACTAGAAAAAACTAAACCCCATTTAAAATTTATTACCCAATGATTTAGATTCTGCACAATCTTCTTGTAAGGTTGTGCAATGATCATTTCCAAGTTCTTTCCTTGACAAGAGATTAATTTGCTATATGGACCTTGTTGCTTGTTAGATAGATATGATAACATGTTGATTATGCATGAGTATAAAAGTTCAATTTGTAACTTTTTGGCTAACTTGTGCAGATACTTAAGCTAGAAGAACAGCAATTTCTAGGTGAGGCAACATGTGCCTTATCTGAGGTAATGTAGAGACCGTTCACCTTTTTGGCGACTGATATTAGACAACAAAATAAAAATTCACTACATTCTCAATTAAGCTGTATTTTTACAACTATTCACTATCTAACACTATTATTATTTTTCTCTATCTATGTTGTTTGAGTATGCATTACTTTTCAGTTTTTAGAATATTAGGTAACCAAGCATATGGTAAGTTTTTGAATCCAAGAAGTGCATTCTCAAAGTATGCTTCCCTATGAATTATGAAAATATATTAGCATCCCAACTATTGTACCCATCAACAACAACAATTTGGCCTGTGCAGATAATTACAAAGTCTGGTCGATCATTGACATTAGATTTACTCAGAGAAGATTCTACCAGATCTAGCAACTCTCAAAAATATGGGAAGCTCGAAGTGCATGCCGAGGAATGTATTGGCTCAAAGACTACAGTAGAGATGATACTTAAGTGTTCAGATTTGGAATATAGGGATCTTTTCTCAAAGAGTGTATGTGCTTTATTAGTAGTGTTGTTGTTGTCAAGCCTTATGAGGAACATCAATTATTATATAAAATGTGATTTTTGCTTGTCTTGCAGGATCCCTTTTTATTAGTATCAAAAGTTGTAGAAAGTGGTACCCATATTCCAATTTGCAAAACAGAAGCTATAAAGAATGATCACAACCCAACATGGAAGCCAGTGTTCTTGAATGTTCAACAAGTAGGAAGCAAGGTATAAAACTTGACTTTGACTCCATTAAATTGAGGGGTACACTTAGTAAAATGTGTAGTAATAATGTTTGGCTGGATAATCAACAATATTAACAACTTTATACTCTATTATAAATGTGCATGTATTTTACTAAAATCTGAACCATTCTTTTCCGATCAACGTTTATAACCGGCAGTGCACTTTACCCTCTTAAGTGCACATGTCTGTTTAGAAGTATCAAATTAATAAAACTTACACACAGTGATATTTTGTCTGTTGAAATTTAGGGAGTGTATATGGCAGAGTGAAGAAGGAAAATTGTTTACTAATAGGACTGTAACTAAATGGGATCTAAAAACACTCACCTAATATTTCTATTTAAGTATATGTACTAATATTTTAGGGCAAGTATAGAATGTCTAACACAAGTCCAGACAAGTAACACACCTAACAATAATTCCAGAATTCTAATACACTCTCAGTTTACGAACTAAGCATACCTAGACTGGATGGCCTAGAAACAATATAAAGTTGGCCGAATCTGACAGAAAGAACTAGCAAGTGTGAAAGTTATGCTAACCCATAGTAGCATCTGATCTGGAGTTTTCTATTGCTAAAGACAAAAAAAAATCACTAGAGTAGGAGAACTCCATTGGCATTGAAGAATAAATAGGACGATCATGAGGAGGAAACTGAAAAACCAATGAGGAGGCGAACATTTCTAAGATTGAAACACAGAGAATATACAGCAGTTCCAACTTTTTTAAAATTCTAGTGGAAGCTACCTTAGACAGAGGACAGAATACCGTGTTGATTTTTAGGAAAGGGGGTGAAAAAGAGCAAAAGAGAAGAGAGGTTAGTTTACTAATGGGACTGTGAATAATCTTGATGTTATATAAAAGCACTAACCTAATTATATTTTAGGTCAAGTACAAATGTGTTATTATATAAGTAGTACAACCCAAGAATACTCCCAACATAATAGATTTTTAACACAATAATAATCCTATTTCTCTAAAAATGTTGTTTGCTATAGCTACCATATTTTATGTAAAAATTTGGCACAACTATCATATTTTTTATTTAGACGTCTCTAGTTTTGATTACCTAATGAAGTGAAGAGCCATGTAATGTTCTTTTTGTTTTAAAATATCCCCTCAATGGAACAAGAGTACATCTTTAGATTATTTTTTCATGGTCAATGACTAAATAACCAACTATCCTAAAGCTTAAACTCTTAGGAATTCATGAATGGTTTTATATCTAAATGCCCTTGTCTTCATGCAAGAGCCCAAAGGGTGGTCAATGCTTAAACTTTCTTTACTTAATGTCGAAATTCAACTTTATTTAAGATAATGAGGTGGAAAGGATTGAACTACAGATCACTTTGTCATAGAGGCTTTGATAACCAACTCTCCTCACAGCTTAGTTAGCTTCAGGTTCTTTAATAGCTATATCTAATAACTATTCTTCACTGCATTTTCATGCATGCTATCACTAATATAGAGTTCTGGTTAGTGTTAACTTACAATGAAAATGTGCTGCTGGCATTATTACACCAACAACAGTCCACTGAAAGCATGCACATCTTGTTATCATGAGGGTGGCTGGTGCACGAGACTTCCACCACTCTGGGATCTTCGAGGGTTGATCTAAGAAGCCTTATCATGTTAGGGGAGGTTATTTCTGTGATTAGAACCCATCATCGTTAAGTCATAGTGCAGGAACCTTACTGTTAGAGCTAGGGTCTTCTGCATTTATTTTTACCTTAAATATGGAATCTTTCCATAACTGTATCACATCACTTTATCTTTTTTTTGGGGGGTAATTTTTTGGACTTTATGGTAAAGACATACTGACATAGTTGAAGCTATCTCATTTTCATTTTTATGATATGCAGGAAAGTCCTTTGATAATAGAGTGCTACAACTTCAATAGCAATGGAAAACATGATTTGTTGGGGTAATTTTTGCCTGTTTGCCCTTTGTCCCTTAAATCAATTTCTGAGCGGAAAGGAATATTAGAGTTGTTTATCCTATTTTATCAGAAAAGTGCAGACATCTTTGGTGGAGTTAGAGAAGCTCTATTCTGGTGGCCAAGGAGAAAATTTATTTTTGTCTGCTGCTGTGGGTCATGATTCTCAAACCAAGGTTTTATTATATTAAATTAAATGTTTATTTCAATCATGAAATCCTCTATGTTTCCCTAAAATCATATTTAATATGACACAGGTATTAAAGAGCCGGCTATTTGTGGACAAATTTTCTGAAAGTATCCAATATACTTTCTTGGATTACTTGGCTGGGGGGTTTGAACTGAACTTCATGGTGGCCATTGATTATACAGGTACTCCATATATCCTTAAGCTTGTTGTACCTAATTTTTTTTGGATTGTAATAGATATTTTCATCAATGTTTTGTTTATAATGATCACAAGTGATGGGAATGAGATAATAATATCTATGATTATTGTATTTGTAATTTAGGAATTTATTTTTAGCTATTTGGATTTAGGATCTGTTATTACTAATTGAAAATTCAATATCCTGTTCCCATTATGGATTTGGATTATGAGTGCTGAGTTTAGGTTACATTTAGAAAAATTTTAAGTTAATTTAAATCCCCTATATACATACTGTAGGATATTCAGTCTTGCCACTACAATTTATCCATAAGAAGTTGGTGTGTTTTTCAATATTTTTCTTGCTTTTTATTTTTATTTTTTCCTTCCTGTTTTATATCATTAAGATTCTCGACATAGCTAATTTTCTTGACTTTGTTATTTCTTGGAAAACTTACCAGAGATGAAACCATTTATTTAACTTTCAAATTTTTTGGAAGTATGGCACTGACAGGATTATTATTCTTTGACCTTTTGTGTACTTAATGTAGATATTATGTAATTTTCTTAGTTTTTCCATTAACCTTGCATCGTAGGATTGGTTTTGCAAAAATATTCTTTCGATGGTAAGACTATGAGGTATCAATATTTTTTAGTTATGGTAGGATTACAATTATGTCTGGAATTCTGAAGTTCAATATAATTTACTACTCAGTTGACTTCCCTGTCATTCAATTTATTGGTTAGCTAGTTCTTTAATTTAATAGTCAAAAGTTCATCCTTCTCAATCCTCACTAGTCACGGGTGCTTAGATTCAACTTTGTACTAGTGTGCATGATAGTATTGAAAGTTAGAAATTGATCATTGATTACACTAGTGCAGATCTAATTTGATCTCACTTCAACTGAATTCTATTTTCACTGACTGACACGTGTCAGTCAGTTGGTTATGTGAAGTGTAACTGTAGACAATTCAGTTACACGGTTATGGTTACATTAGTTTTGTTAGCCTAAGGCAAGACTACTCAAGTGCAGTGAGCTTGAACTGCTTAGGCAGGGTGGAGTAAGGCTGTGTCCAGTCTGCCTCGAGGGAGCATTTATAGGTTTCCCAAAATGCTAATTGTAAGGCCTTGTAGCCTCTGTTCACTGCTGATATGAGGTTGACCCTTCTTCTCCTTCCTTTCTCTCTTTCCAACCTCACTCTTAGGATTATAAAATGATATAACGTTATAAGACAAGGTTTACACTTTAATTTGTCATGATGTTTATGTATTGGATGACAAGGATGCTATACATTTTTATGGGTTAACCTCATCTTGTTTACCAGCTTCAAATGGAAATCCACGCCTACCAGATTCTTTGCATTATATTGATCCTTCAGGACGGCCAAATTCATACCAGAGAGTAAGAAATGATTTTTTGTTTGAATTTCCACTGCTTTTTTAATTGATACTGATCCATGTTGTACAACTAATGTTTAGGCAATTGTTGAGGTTGGGGAGGTGTTACAGTTTTATGATTCAGACAAGCGATTTCCTACATGGGGATTTGGAGCACGACCAATTGACGGTCCTGTCTCTCATTGTTTCAACTTGAATGGGAGCAGTCATTACTGTGAGGTGAAAATGTTAAATCTTATCTTGCCTTTGTTGTATAGTTAAATAGTTTAATAATTACAAATTTCTGTCCGTTGCAGGTGGAAGGCATCCAAGGAATTATGATGGCATACGCAAGTGCTCTGCTTAACGTTTCTCTTGCAGGACCAACTCTTTTTGGACCTGTCATAAACAATGCTGCGCTTATTGCCAGCCAATCTGTAGCAAATGGTGGAAGAAAGTACTTTGTCCTGTTGATAATCACAGTAAGAATTAGAAAATGCAGTTTTCTATATCGTTGCTTATTTACCTGTGATAATATGTTGGTTATAATTAAAGTTTGGCATGTGGAATGATCATTCCATTCCATGCTCAATTGAGACAATTCCACGGCATGAATATTCTTATGTTTTTTACTAATAAGCAAAACAGAGCATGGGAAGGTGATTCTATTCTGTGCTTTATTCCATAGACCAAGGAAGCACCCCTTCCCAGCTTCCCCAGAGAGGTTGAGAGGTGGGGTCAATGATTCCATGTTCCTTATTATGAATTTTAAGTTCTTTTTCTAAACAGTCCCTCATTAAGCTTATAGAATGTTATTTATCCTTTCAAGATTATACTTCTATTTTCAACCTACTCTTCATATCTTACAATTGATTTTGAATGCCCATCTTCAAATATTTATTATTAGGCTGATGGTAGGGTCTTTTGCATGTTCATGCGGTGGTGCTCAGTTCAGCTATGAGCCTCCCTCATTCCCACTACCTTTGTGAAATATGTTGTCTCTATTCTCATTCCCACTACCTTTGTGAAATTTGCTGTTTCCGGTGTTTTGTCCACGGATGTTGGCCTGCCTTTTTTCTGTTTTTTTTTTTTTTAGCATTTTTGTGTAGTGTGAAATGCGAATTATTTATTGTGTACTTATCTTAAATATAGCAAACAACCTGTTATCAGATTATTATAGGATTTTTGGAGTTGGTTGCTTTGTGCTGCTTACATGTCATACCAAGACATGCCACTGACTACTCTTTTTTGCCTTGCGCACCACCAAAAATTGCAAAAAAGAAAATCTGTTCTGACTTCTGACCCCCGAAAACTTATTAAATTTATCGCACCGCCTTGTGTTTTCCATTGCTGGTGCTGAAGTGTAATTGATTTCCTCCTAGGATGGAGTAGTGACGGATCTCCAAGAAACAAAAGATGCACTTGTTAAAGCATCAGACTTACCGTTATCAATCCTTATCGTTGGCGTAGGAGGAGCTGATTTCAAAGAAATGGAGGTATGTAATCCAAATGTGTATGCCCTTTAGTCTTTACTCATTCAGTTATAATTGTTTGGCATGAGGCGTTGAGCTGCATCACTGGTGTGAAACCTCAAGGCTTATGTAGTTTTGTTGTGCAATGTCACAGATCTTGGATGCAGATAAGGGAGATAGGCTTGAAAGTTCATCTGGACGTGTTGCTTCACGTGATATAGTCCAGTTTGTTCCATTTCGGGATGTTCAAAGTAGGTAATCCAGTTTGCAAATTATGACTTTGTCAAATGACTGTTAACTTATCCATCTCTTGTATACTTTTTCCTATTGCAGGTGGTGAAATTTCAGTAGTTCAAGCACTTCTAGCAGAATTACCTACTCAATTTTTAGCTTACGTGCGGAGCAGAAATATCCAACCAAGTCTCTAGTCATGTAAAGATCTTATATATTCAAAATGTCATATTCATTGATCATTGTGCAATTTCAAGGCCCTTTTCATTTTTAATATATCTGAAATTGATAAATTCGGCGGAAGGGCTGAGAACTCATTGCCAATTAAAGGGTCGAGAGAGGTTCATCGGTCAGAGCTGCCCTTATCTTCAGGTCTGTCCGTTCAAGCCTTTTTGGTTGGAATATCCTTTTCTTGTGTTCTTGCTTTTAAGCTATTCTGGTTGGTTGGGCATGAAAAAGGTTGTTGTACAAATTGAAGTTTCTGTTTTCTTGTAGCTGAGAGGGCAAAATTTTTAGTCCTACAGTCTACACCGAACCTGGAAATTCAATTACAAATATAATTGAATAACGTTTTTTTATCATTGAATAAAATTCTATGTAAGTCTTATTAAAGAATGATTCATCAAATAGAGTACTGTTAGATTAGACGAAGGAATTATGCTGCATCTAAACTGTTTTATTGCAACCGGTGCTTTTTTTCATCACACTCGCACATCATTTATGACTTGTATATATATACCCAGAAATCAACTAGTAATGAACTTGACTACTTTATTCTCATAATATATAAGATAAATGTATCAACTAAGATTGCAAAGAATTCCATGACCGATTACACACCAATGGTAATTACCATGGGAATACCACTCAACCATCAGTTTAATAGAACTCCAGTCTTTTTATTTATATATGACACCGTATACAACAACATAGAGTAAAAAGATACAGTCAAAGTAACACAAACAGGAAAATAAAATATTGAAATATATTTCTTATGGTCTCTCCTTAATTTGTCAGTGCTGATTAATTTAATTAGCTATCCTGGATGGGGATTAATTGCAGTTGGCCACCGTATATCTCAGGGAGCTGACTTTCGTCTATTTCTTCTTGCAGTGTTGATTTCAGCTTATTGCTCTCTACAAATACTATCTGCAATGCACTCCCACTTTATAAATATTTTCCCTCAACATCTCAATATAAACAAATTAATATATAGCAATACCATGCATTGAGATACAATTTAATTTGAAACCTCACCTTTTTCCTAGTTTTGTTGTCAATGAACGGGTAAACTATTTTCCACACTCTCATAAATATGTATGGTGCGTGGAGAATAAGCAACTTCCCCAATCTTTCAGGGTAGTAATCCTGCATCCAAGAAATTAACAATCATAAGGTTTGAGTGTGTATATATAATGAATTTTCCAATTACTTGAATTCACAAACAAATACATACTATAACTAAATATACCTGCAAAATGGAGAGAGCACTGATGTATCCACGCACATCACTATTTGAGTAACTCCATCCCTTGAGTTCTATTATACCAACAAACTTCTCCTGACCAGGTGGCATGCTGATACGTTACATGATGATGTTACTATACCTTCAAGACTCTAATTGAATTCACAGTTTTAAAAATCCTGATATAGTATTGGAATAAGAAATTACCTGGCACATAGCTTATCAAGAAGATAGACTACGAACCCTGTATCACAGAAAATTACTTGTCATTGAGAAACTTATCAATAAATACTCCCAATTGAATTAATTTTTTAGATAATAATAATCATTAACTAGTAGATAGGTGAGGCACCCTTAAGACTACTGGACAAAGGCACGAATAACATACTGGTCTATAACTAGTAGCTAGGTGAGGCACTCCAAATAATTATTGTATATGACCAAACTAAAAAAAGAACCGCTCTAATATTCTCAAATACATGTCCCAATTGTAATTCAGACGTATTTCTAGAGAAAAAAAACATCAAAATATTTATATTCAAATTAGTCAATCTAAATACACATTAGGTAAAAAAAAATTCAATTAGTCTTTGGATGTCTAAGGGATTTCCTTGTTTAGAGTTGCCATAAACGATATTTTAGTAGTTTAGGATATTTGATCCCTCGAGGTAGGAAGGTAAAAGTCCAACTCTTGATCCTTAATCACTATCCTGACTCGAAATTTAATTTAGTTGTGTAACAAGATTGGGGAATGGGAGATTTCATATGGTTTAGGTACTTAGTAATTAGTAAAAAATTACTTTTGAATTCATGTAAACCATCTTTCTTTTGAAAATGTTTTGCACCGAAGACAATAAATATAGGTTGACCAATCTTGTTGCATCCTTGGACAAACACCTTGTCGTCTGCAAGGTCATTAGGAATCTCGGATATAGATATGGAACCATTTGGAACAAATGAACGTCTCCATTTCAAGTATTTGAGGAACATTGTTGAAGCCTTCTCCACATCTAAATCACGAGCACGTAGAAATCTTGTAATCGTTAAATCATCTTCTTCCTACAACAAAGATGATGTGGTATTACCGAATGCTAGTTAGAATTACAACAAAATAAATTACTGTAATTTTGCAAAAAATGTAAATTATAATTTTTTTTAAATTAATACACCGTGATTTTAACAAATTGATTTTTTGATAACAAACATAGCCATATTTGATTTGACAATATCACTCTCGTTAACTTTTTAGTTCAGCTTCAATCTATAACTTTTTATAACATTAATTGGGTAAGTTTGTTTTTGATTTCATTGTGGTTCTTCCATTTAAATTCTATTAGAAAAGAGCTATATTGATATGACTATTTTAAAATGAGGGATTGTTTCGAAACAAAAAACATACTATATCGGTGTAACTCTTCACTAGATATTTTACATTTTTGCTAATCCCTCCTCCTATATATATATATTTTGTTACACTTGCTCAAAAACAAAATACACCTAACCGTATATAAGTGACACCTATAAATTTTGAATTTATATACGGCATATGAACTTAGAAACACAAAAACTGACAGAGGAAAATGGGTTTCAATTCGAAAATATGAGAAGAATAAAAAGAGAAATTAGAAAAGATAATAACTGAAAATTTGAAAAGGAATTGAGAGTAATTTTAGGGAAAGCTCATAGATAAAAGAATTAAGAAAAATATTAAATTTCAGCGTCACTTTATTTTTTATAAAATGCTTACACTTAACTTTAGGACATTTGTTAGTGCACTAAAATAAAAAATTTGTATTATTCTTTCTTAAAAATTGTACATTTCATTTTTTACAAGATATAATTATCATTGGTAAAATCTTTAACACGAGCCCTTAAATGTAATGTTATCATAGCTCTTAACAATTAAGAGTATTATTGATAAACATGATAAGATAGATATGAGATAAAATTAAATAAATATATAATATAATAAATATATAATATTCTATATTTAATACACATATGATAATATTTTATTTTATTATGTATTTGATATATATTTTATTATGACATGATATAATATATATTATATTTAAATAATAAAATTACTATTATAAATAATTACACATTAATTTTTTTAAATTAGTTTATTATATTTTCAATATTATAAATTAACAAAAAAATACTAAAAAATTAAACGAGTAATAAAATAATTTTATATTTAAAAGTATAAATTGACACTATTAAATAAATAATCTAACTTTTTTTAAATTACGAGTATTAAATAATTATATTTTATTTGTTAGAATATAAATAAAAATATGATATATATTATATTTAAATTATAAAAATATCGTTGCGAACAAATTATATTTATTTTAAAATTTCAATTAATTTTTACATTTTTATTATTTTAAATACTAATTTATTAAATCATAAAGACAAAACTATATTTTATGATAAAATTATAAATACTTTTTAAATTAATTATTAATACTTTTTAAATTAATTATTAATATTTTATTCTTAATTTTAATATTAATTTTTATTAATTATTTTATATTTATATTTGATTATTTTTTATATTTATATTTTATAAAAATAATTGGATAAATTATTATTGTCATAATATATTTCTAACTCAGTTTATATTAAAGATATAAATTTCAATTAAAAATAAATAATATAATAAATTATAAATTAATTTGTCATATTTTATTGATTCTTGAAATACTAAATTTAAGTAGAAGATATGATAATTTATTTTTATTATCTCTTTTATGTTGTGAATCCAGTGTACCCTAAATTTCTCCCATTATTGTAGGACAGACGCACAGTGGCGTTGGTTAGCATAGCAGCTTCATTATGCGTTATAGTGAGTCTGACATTCATAAATTAAAAATAATGACATATCGGTTACCGTAGGAAGTAGTAATTGCGCCACTTACCTATCATCTATCATGATGGCAAAGTTAAGTATTTTGTAAAAAGACTCAAATATAAAAATTTCGATAAAAATATATAAAACTAGTTTTATAAGAATTCAACGGTAATTCTTTGGCGCAACTTACTTATCATTTATGTGTTAATATCATTAATTTTTAATATTTTATTAAAAAAGTTATGAATTTTTATTAAATTACTATTGTAAAATTATTTTATATTAATAAATTTTTTTTTTAAATTCTTATATGTTAACATTGCATCTCTGTTAAACTCATAAGTGTGTTTATCACAAGATCAGTTTTTATTTTCATGGAAATAAAAAGAAAAAGAAAAAAGGAAAATGTTGTTTATCACAATTAGCACTTTCATGAATAGCAAGCAAGATAATTGGTGAACTACACTATTATCCACCCATGTTTTCCATCATGGATGAAAATTTGACCACTTTTATAAAATTAGGTTGATAATAAATCCAACTAACTCAAAAATAATTCAAAATTTAATTTGATTATTATTTTATTAGATTTGATTTATAAATTAATAAATTGAATTTATGTTAAAAATTAAATTCGTTAAATAAGAGATGGATTTGAACTATATAGAATTTGATTCATTTGTTTCGTGAACCAATTCCATTTACATATATAAAAGATTATATAATTTTATTTTTGTATAAAATTAATTTGATTTGGAAGTTGTACAAATAAAAATTGATTTAGGTGAAAATATTAAAATATTTGAAAATGATATTGAACATTTTGTAAATAATGAAATACAAAATATTTGAAGAACTAGTATTAAAATGTTTTTTATATTATTTGAAAACAACTGAAGAGAGATACAACTTAGTTGTTTATAAAAAAAATTAAATTCGATCAATAACAAATCGTAAAAAAATTGTATTTGTTGTTCAAATTAATTAATTTTCAATAATATTTTAAATTATAAATATTATTTTAAAATAAAACTTGTGTCATTGAAAAGTTTAGGAACAATGTCTATAATTCTTATTTTTACCAAAAGAAATTGAAATCAAGTTTTCTGATGCATACCTTCCCGAAAAGGAAACTTTGACACTCTTCCTTCTTTTTTCTTAATGGATTTCAATTTTTTTTTCTATTATTTTCTTTTCACACTTCATATACAATTACAAACAACTATCAGGTTTAGTTTGAATTCGTAAACGATGAATATAATGAATTCGTCAAAAAACATGAATTCATTATAGATGATTGAAAATTCCGACTATCGCGGATTGATTATGCAAACTATGATCAACGTAGTGGAAGGAGAATTCCATATTCTACCACTTAATATTCAACTTATGACATAAAACTATAAAAATTAATATACTAATAATACACTAGATATTATAGACCAAAAAGAAAAATAATAATACAATAGATATTCAAAATATTTCATAAAAAGATTAAAAAAAAAAATACTCACACACTAATAATTCATGTCATTCTATTATTTCTGTATAACTTTAAAATAGGATCCTTAAAGTGTGGCTCAAATAATGACGGGTGTGCGAAGATATATGTTCTAACATATATACAATATTCAACTTCTTAACACTAAATATTCCTAAACATAAAAAATTAAAACTTTTAAATTGGTAAACAATAAATTTATTACATTTCATCTTCTAGATATTTTTCGTTTTTCAGTGAATATTTTTTCATGCTTTTGGTGAAGTTTAATTTGAATATATTTACTTTGTTTTATGGGAATTTGAATATTTATTTTATTATTATTATTATGAACAGCTTAAGAAAACTTGATTCATTTTTTTAGAGGCGATTTTAATTTCATTTATTGTGAAAGTAAAAGATATAGTTGGGAGAAAGTCTCACCAAAAGTAGTCAACTAAATTAAAATTAGACTGATAAAGAAATTGTTAATTTAACTTCTTATTTAACAAAATTAACGCTAATTATAATGTGAATTTCAAAAATACATTCACACAAATAACCTATTAAAAAAAACATTTCAGGGGAATACCAAACACGAATTTTAGTAAAAAAATACATATAAATTATCTATATGAGATTGATAATTAAAGGAGGAAGTAGAAATTTGTTAGTATAGTACCTTAGAAGATGGATCTTGTGTTTCAACAAAGGCTCTCAGAAGACGGATTTTTGTGAGTTCAGTTTCGTTGATAATCACATCATTTACAATAACTTGTGCTTTTGCTTCTAATCCCTTAGTTACATATGCTAAATCTTTGTTAGAATCTTCTAAGCTTGATCCACCATCACAACCATTCACTTTCACTTCTTCCATAATGGATCCACTCTTTCTTCTTCTTTTTCTTGTTAACTCTAGTGAATTCAAAAGCTCTTATTTATTGAAGCTTCCTTTTTGGTACATGTATCGATCTATTCCAACTCGATATAGACATACATAGTTAAATATGGCAGCGAACAAATAATATTAAATGCTTCTTCCAATTCTGTGGCAATGGAGGCCCCACAAATATAATGTGTTGAACTAACCAATTTTATGACAATTGATTTCATTTAAAATGCGAACTCACTATGGTGTTAACCACAAATTTGTAAATCAAACTCTATATATCGCGGGATGGTTCGGTTTTTGGGTCATAGTATTTAATAAGGGTTTTTTTTTGTCATTATGTTTAGCTCTATGTATTGACACAAATGGTCATATTATTTAAAATTCAGATCTTTTAAATTGAACAATTTATTTTAAATAGTAAGGTGAATAATTGTTTATAATTACAAACCATCAATAACAAATCAACAATAAATATTATAGATACATCATAATTAATCATGAGTTTATTCAGTGGCGGAGTTTGAACGAAAATGTTGAGGTGATCAAATTTTTAAAGTTTTAATAGATAAATAAAAATGTACAATATAGTATTGTATATAAAAAATTTAAGTTGTAAATTTATAAAAATATATTGACGATCAAACTCTTAATGCTTATAAGATTGAGTTAACAAATCAAATTTTGATTGACAATTTTAATAATTAAAAAATAGTTTCTAAAAATCATTTTTTTCTTTTTCAAATACTAAAGTTTTATAGGTTAATTGTTATGTTTTGTCAATATAATTTTGTTTACACTGTTACAACCATGACTTTAAAATGACTTTAAAAGTAATTATAATAAAAATTAAATTGTTTTATTAATCTGACAATTATGATTAATTGACAATATAAAATATCTTTACATTGTTCATGTATACAAATTAAATTCAAATTTTTACACTATTAATACAACTTTCTTAACTACAAGGATAATAATGTTTAAGATATCAATATTGGCATAATGTTAATAAAAGATAAGGGTTTGATTTGAGTATTATGCAATATATTTTAAAATTACGTGGAATTATATCTTAAATCAATAAATGTCGAATTTATTAGTTTAATTCAACTTGGACTCAAACTCATAAAAAAAATATTAATCTAATTTAATTAGTTTTAGTTAAATTTTTGGTATCATATAATCATTTAGTTTGATTTTTACATATCTGTATAAAATTCACAATTATATCTCTAGATAAAATTCGCAACTCAGATAGTTGAAATTTATGTTAAAAATTTTAGTTTATTTTATAATTATAGTAGTTGTTTTTGTAATTTTTTTAATAAATAATTCCCTCCTTTTTTTTACAATAGACTTATTGATTATAATTTGATCAACAAAATTTGATGTATTTATTCATGTTATGGATCAAATAGATCAATTTTTATTGATCAAATTATAGGTCAAATATATCTCATAAATAAAAGAGTAATATTATTAGAACACAAAAATTTAACACAAACATATTATTGTGTAAAATAAAGAGGAACACGTTTTGTAGTTATGTCTCATTTTGTGTCAAATTATGTTTCAATAATATTACTCAAACAAAAAAATAAAAATTGTAGTATTTTTTAAAAAATTATTGAGAACTTTGTGTGGTTGTGACCACTCTACGCCCCCAAGATCCACAATAAGTTTATTAGAATAATAGTCGTGATTTTTTCACTTTACATTTTATTTATTTTTTATTTATTTTAGAAGATCTAAATTTATTGATCAAATAGTATTTTTTTTATTTGGAAAACTATAAGTACTTGATACTTCATCCGGTTTCAAATATAAACATAAAAAAAATTAGTTTTTCATGGTGTAGAATATAAGCAACTTTCAATAATTTTTATTATATTAAATATTATTTTTCTCATAATACTTTTCATTTAATTTAAACTTTTTTACTCCTATTTTCAATGTCATAATTAATGCATTTATGTTTACAAAGTGTTATAAGTGTAATTTTAGATGTTAATTTATTTATTTTTCAATACCGATAAAAATTGATTGATTCATGAATATGTGCATCCGGTTTATTTTTTGTTGATTAAATACAAAATTGGAAGGAATATAACTCTACAAAACAATATAGAAGAACGAATAATATTAACAATACCACACATGTTTTTCAATGCATTCTCTTTGATAACAAAAATTCACGAGTCTAAACAAAATTAAATAGAAACGACATAATTAAGTGAGACACATGAAAATTTCAACTAAAAAATTGTGGTACAGTGTTTGTTATACATGACTAGATGATCCATGCAGAAGTTTTTTATGGTTGAAATGTAAAACTTGTTAAAGAATGAGTCTCATCAAATAGTAAGTATGGTGAGATTAGACGAACCAGAAATGAAATTAGAAATTAAGAACAATAATGCATTTTCATCATATATATAAGATAAATGTATCAAGTAAGATTGGCAAGAACTCCACGAGTGATTAGTTACATACCAATGGGAATATATAGCAATCAACTATCCAAGCTTTTTATTTATATATGACAACACCATAGAGTAGAAAAATATAGTGAAAATATTATTTGTTATGGTATCTCCTTAATTTGTAAGTAGTGATTAATTTAATTAGATATCCTGGATGGGGACTAATTGCTGTTTGCCACCGAATATCTCAGGGAGCTGAGTTTCATCTATTTCTTCTAGCAATGTTGATTTCAGCTTATTGCTCTCTACAAACACTATCTGCAATTAATGCACTCTCACTTTATAAATATTTTCCTTCAATATAAACAAACATGCATTGATATATAATTTAATTTCAAACCTCACCTTTTCCCTAGTTTTGTTGTCAATGAAAGGGTTAACTATTTTCCACACTCTCATAAAAATGTATGGTGCGTGGAGAATAAGCAACTTCCCCAATCTTTCAGGGTAGTAATCCTACATCCAAGAAATTAACAATCATAAGGTTTGAGTGTGTATATATATATATGATGAATTTTCCAATGAATTAAATTCACACCTGCAAAATGGAGAGAGCATTGATGTATCCACGCACATCACTATTTGAGTAACCCCATCCCTTCAGTTCTACTAAACTAACAAACTTCTCTTGCCCACGTGGCATGCTGACACATATCTTATCAAGTGCATACACTACGAACCCTGTATCACAAAAGTTTGTTACAAAAGTCTTTCTCAACAAACTTTTATTGCAAATATAACATTTATTTAATTTGAGTAAAAACTTACGTTTAAATTCATCTAGACCATTTTTCCTTTGAAAATGTTTTGCACCGAATATTAAAATTATAGGTTGACCAATCTTGTTGTGTCCTTGGACATAAACCTTGTTGTCGGCAAGATCATTAGAAATTTCGGGTAGAGTTATAGAACCATTTGGAACAAATGAACGTCTCCATTTCAAGTATTTGAGGAACATTGTTGAAGCCTTCTCCACATCTAAATCACGAGCACGTAGAAATCTTCTAATCGTTAAATCATCTTCTTCCTTCAACCATCATCACAACACTATAATGAATTTCTATAATTTTAATCTCAACTTTATTTTTGAAACAAAAGAATAAGAAAGATAAAAGATTCAATTGAAACTTTAACTTTTAAAAGGGACCGGATTAAAACAACATAGGAAATTCAAATGAAGCTTTTAAGAGTAAAAACAAATCCAAAAGAAAAAACTGTATTTTAACCTATCATTTAAACAAGATCATTTAGTTGACATTTTTTAATAACAAAAAGATAAGTTCAGAAGTGGATTATAAAGAAATAATAATCCTAATAAATATCACTAGATGATTTTTTTAATTTTGCCGGATACACCCCTAATTTTTTGGTTACACCCCTCTCAAACACAATATCTTTAACAGCATATAAGTGACGTTTTTATAGTTTTTGGTAGGTTTTCTTTTTTTTTTTTTTGTCTGAGAATTTGACGTACGTTACATGATAAATTTTTTTAAATACACAAAGTTAATTCACGTACTATTTATACATTTTAAATATATATGTAGTATAAGAACTTAATTTATAGAGGTGTATTAAAAAATGGAACACAAAAAACGGGTAGAGAAATATTATTTCCAATTCGAAAAAGGAGAGAAAGATATATAAGAGAGAGGAATTAGAAAAGAATAATGATTGTAAATTTGAAAAATGTTCAATCTAGAATAAATTATAAATGTTAAAAAAATATTGCTGACTATATTTAATTTATGTATTTCCAATAAAAAGTTAAGTCTATTAACTAAATTATCTTCAATGGCTAATAAATTGAATCATTGAAAATATAAAAAATTATATTAAATGGTGGATGATTTAAAGATCTTATGATTAAATAGGAACGAAGTCATTATTTTTTGTTTATATTTCACTTTAAAGAAAATATAAATAATTTTGTTTATATTAGATCAAATGAGGAATTATTTAAAGATTTTATGATTAAATAGA
The DNA here is from genome assembly GCF_000331145.2 of Cicer arietinum. NCBI lineage: Eukaryota > Viridiplantae > Streptophyta > Magnoliopsida > Fabales > Fabaceae > Cicer > Cicer arietinum. The sequence continues at coordinate 6,141,932 of NC_021165.2, read as the reverse complement.
AAATAAATTATTATTATTTTTTTATATTTAATTTTTTAAAATATTATAAAATAGTTTTCTTTTTATATATTTGATGCGAGAGAGAGGGAGTAATTTCATTTAAGAGGGGTGTAAGGGAAAATTGATAGCAAATAATATTTTTTTATTTGAAAACATAGTAATATTTTGGTTGAATTTTTTTTATATTCTCTTTTTAGTTTTATTTACTAATAAAAAATTAATTGTTGATTTAATAAATAACAATAATTAAAAAAATTATATTATATTAATAAAATCAAACAAAATATATTTAATAAAAAAATATATTAAAATTATTGATGTTAAATAGATGTGTCAAATTAAATAATTTAATATATTATCTTAACAACTCGCTTTTATTTTATAAAAAATTGTTATAAAAAAAACTAAATAAATTTCAATGCAGATATGACAAAGAATTTTAAATGAAGAAATATATATATATACAAAAAAAATATTTTAATATTTCACAGTCACTATATTTTCAGCCATTACTTCCCATTTTAGCACAGACGCGCAGTGTGTCAGTTAGCGTTAGCATACATCATGCCATACTGCCATTCATAAAATCAGAGCCACAACCCACCCAAAATGGATTCATTGTATTTTAGGTTAAAATTAATAATTAAAATAAATGAATATAAATTATTTGAATGAAATAAAAGGTTGACTAAAAGAAATAGAAACAAAATTGTAAAAAAGTAGAGAAGTTAAAGTTGTTGGGATACTAGTCCCAACATATCATACAAATTCTTCAATTCTAGCAATACAAAAGCGTCCCCTATTATGTACTCCCTCCGAATAATCCTATAAGAAGAAAGTCGTTTCATCATTTCATTTCATGTATATTAAAATAAATTATAAATAAATAAGAAAATATTATTTTTATTAAATATTAAATATTAATATATTATCAATATCATATATAAAAATTAGAAGATGTTATATTAAAAATAGTACAAATAATATTAATTAAATAGTAAATTAAAAAATTCATTGAAAATTTAAAAATTCATTTATTTTAAAATATTTTTTAATAAATAAATCATTCATTAAAAGACAAAAGAATTCAGCACAATGACGTATTAACAACTAAAAGAAGTAGAATTTAGTTATTGGACGGTGGTTTCTCTTTTCTTTTTTCCACAGTAAGTTGTAACCTATTTTTAAGAAAGAGACGCCTAAGTAGTAGTTTGGAGTCCACTTTTTGGAAAGAGACAACTAAATAATTCGGTAACGACACTTAAGTTATTCAAATTTTATAAAATTAACTTTTCTTGATCTATTTCATTGTTTGGATGGGATAAATTTGTCACAATTCACAAAGTAAAATTGCAGACAAGAAATACCTCAAAGAAAGTAATCTAATGGAAAATGAATCACGAAGGGAACAAATGTCTTTGTGAACAAATTATATTTTACTAATTCAAGGGATTTTTCAATTTGGGATTTAAACAAGAGGTTATGATGGGAGAAAGAAGGGAATGAAAGTGACTTGTAGAATGTGACTCGTCATTCTTAACCCAAACTAAACGACCATCTTTTTTTAAATTAAAAAAAAAAGAGTAAAGATGCAAGCGTAACCAAATCTAAATCATCTTATTAAAGAAAAAAAAATGCTAAAAAATGAACACGATAAGAATTGTGATAAAAATAAATCATCATATATAGTCTAATTTTAATGTTTGATAAATTAATATTATATAATAAATTAATTCAGAACTCTATCGTATTATATTTTTTTAGTTGAAATTTTTATCATAAATATAAATTAGATTATAAATCATCAAAATATGATAAGAACAATAATTTAATAATTTAATTTTATAAAATATAATTTAAAATATAAAAAATATAAATTTAATCAAATATAAAAATAATTAATAGAATTTGATATTAAACTTAAAAATGAAAGATTAATAACTAATTTAAAAAATATTTATGATTTTATTATAAAGGTAGTTTTGTTTTTTTATAAAATTTAATAAATTAGTATTTAAAATTATAAAATTATATGAAAATTAATTAAAAATTTAAAATAAATATAATTTATTTACAGTAGTATTTTTGCCATTTACATATAATATATATATATATATATATATATATCATATCTTTATTTATATTTTAACAAATAAAATAAAATTATTTGGTTATTCATAATTTTTTTTTAAAATTAAATTATTTATTTAATAGTGTCAATGAATAGTTTTAAATATAAAACTATTTCATTACTTATTTAATTTTTTTAGTATTTTTTTATTAATTTATAATATTTAAAATATATTTAAGTTAATTAAAAAAAAATTAATATACAAACATTTATAATAGTAATTTTTGTCATTTAAATATAATATATATTATATTATGTCTTGATGAAATGTCAATCAAATATATGACAAAAAAATATTATTTTGTTGTTATACTGTGTGTATCAAACGAATCATAAAAATAATGTATGCAATTTTCGTAATGATTAATAAAAAATAATTTTGAAAAATGACTTACGTCACTACATAATTTACTATTTTTAATAAAATAAAATACTAAACAATTTTCAAATTAAAATAGATAAAGTACTATAATAATATGTATGATAAAATTAGGAAGATTGCATGTCGTGATTATTTGGATACATGTCGTGATTGCAAAATTAAGTCTTATATATAAGAAATTCAAGTATTTAAAAGTCATTGACATAAATATAGAGAAAATATAATGTTAATGTAAATTAATTTTATAACAATTAAACAGTTATTTTAATTATATAGTAAAGAAACAACTATAATTAAAGTGTTGTTACAAAATAAATTTATGTAATAATATCGGGAATTTTCAATATTCTTATAACAAAAGTTGTAAATTTAATTTTGTCGATCTAAAATTATTTTATATTACATTTTTTCTAAACTCAAAAATATGTTTATCATGTGATTAATTTTGATTCCAATAAAAAAGCAAAAAAGAAAATTTTGGCACTCTTCCTTTTTCTTTCTATTCATATTTTTATTTTTTCCTTTTCTTTTCACACTTCATATACAAATTATCAGGTTTTATTAGAATTCGTAAGCGATGAATATAAAGAACTCATCGTATACAAAAAGCATTAATTCACCGTAGAGGATTATCGCGGATTGACTATAGTTTTTTTATTTACTTTATGAAATCGGATTGATTAGCAAACTATGACCAAGGGGACTGAATGTAGTTGGAAACGGGGAATTCCATATTCCACCGCTTAATATTCAACTTATGAGTTTAAGAATAAGGGAAATTATTATTAGTACAGAGCAAAATACTTTGATCTTTATTTTTATCTCTCTTCCTCTATGATCTTCATAAAATAAGGAAGTACTAATTGTGGGTGAGTTTTACTATCATACTCTTAAACATCCAAAATTAAAACTTTTAAATAGATAAACAATAAATTCCCTACATTTCATCCCCTAAATATTTATATAATTTAACTAAGTGATTAATTTGTATATTAATTTTTTACGAAACACGTTAATACAGCTTAAGAAAATTTAATTTATATCTTTTATACAATATCTCAAATTGGAGTATTGTGAATGGAAAAAAATGTGATTAGAAGAGAGACTGAACAAAGATTGTCAATTAAATTCTCTATTCAAAAATAATCATCAATAAAATTGGTGGATATATTCTTTACACTAATAAAATATTAAGAATCATCTTAGAGTAATATCAACCACATGACACGAATTTGACTCCAAAAATACATGTAATTTATCTATTTATATGAGATTGATAATTAAAGGAGGAAGTAGAAAAAGGTAAAGGGTAAATTTGTTAGCATAGTACCTTAGAAGATGGATCTTGTGTTTCAACAAAGGCTCTCAGAAGACGGATTTTTGTGAGTTCAGTTTCGTTGATAATCACATCATTTACAATAACTTGTGCTTTTGCTTCTAATCCCTTAGTTACATATGCTAAATCTTTGTTAGAATCTTCTAAGCTTGATCCACCATCACAACCATTCACTTTCACTTCTTCCATTACCAATCGACCCTCTTCTTGTTATGCAAAGTGAATTCAGCGCCAAGAAAGCTCTTATTGATGTGAACCTTCCTTTTTGGTAGATATATGATGTATTGATTGGACATATATACAAAGATAATCATGTTGCAAAAATAAATGAGTTCAAGTGGTTGATAGTTTTTTTTTTTTTTTAATGACAAATTGTTGAGAATAATTTGAATTTGAATTTTGACTAAAATAATTATTTATTTTTCAATTGAATTTTAAATTACTAATACCACTAAATATAATGTGTATTGAACTTCCCAATTTGATAATTACTTTTATGTGAAGAGCCACTATGGTGTTAACGATATGGTGTTCACAACATAGGTGTAAATGAATTCTACATTAATAAGGGCTTTTGGGTCATTATGTTTTGTTTAGGCTATTGGCATATGTACCTATCAACCAAATACAATTTTTTTTTTTTTTTTTTAAAATAAATATAATTTATTTACAGTAGTATTTTTGCCATTTACATATAATATATATATATATATATATATATATCATATCTTTATTTATATTTTAACAAATAAAATAAAATTATTTGGTTATTCATAATTTTTTTTTAAAATTAAATTATTTATTTAATAGTGTCAATGAATAGTTTTAAATATAAAACTATTTCATTACTTATTTAATTTTTTTAGTATTTTTTTATTAATTTATAATATTTAAAATATATTTAAGTTAATTAAAAAAAAATTAATATACAAACATTTATAATAGTAATTTTTGTCATTTAAATATAATATATATTATATTATGTCTTGATGAAATGTCAATCAAATATATGACAAAAAAATATTATTTTGTTGTTATACTGTGTGTATCAAACGAATCATAAAAATAATGTATGCAATTTTCGTAATGATTAATAAAAAATAATTTTGAAAAATGACTTACGTCACTACATAATTTACTATTTTTAATAAAATAAAATACTAAACAATTTTCAAATTAAAATAGATAAAGTACTATAATAATATGTATGATAAAATTAGGAAGATTGCATGTCGTGATTATTTGGATACATGTCGTGATTGCAAAATTAAGTCTTATATATAAGAAATTCAAGTATTTAAAAGTCATTGACATAAATATAGAGAAAATATAATGTTAATGTAAATTAATTTTATAACAATTAAACAGTTATTTTAATTATATAGTAAAGAAACAACTATAATTAAAGTGTTGTTACAAAATAAATTTATGTAATAATATCGGGAATTTTCAATATTCTTATAACAAAAGTTGTAAATTTAATTTTGTCGATCTAAAATTATTTTATATTACATTTTTTCTAAACTCAAAAATATGTTTATCATGTGATTAATTTTGATTCCAATAAAAAAGCAAAAAAGAAAATTTTGGCACTCTTCCTTTTTCTTTCTATTCATATTTTTATTTTTTCCTTTTCTTTTCACACTTCATATACAAATTATCAGGTTTTATTAGAATTCGTAAGCGATGAATATAAAGAACTCATCGTATACAAAAAGCATTAATTCACCGTAGAGGATTATCGCGGATTGACTATAGTTTTTTTATTTACTTTATGAAATCGGATTGATTAGCAAACTATGACCAAGGGGACTGAATGTAGTTGGAAACGGGGAATTCCATATTCCACCGCTTAATATTCAACTTATGAGTTTAAGAATAAGGGAAATTATTATTAGTACAGAGCAAAATACTTTGATCTTTATTTTTATCTCTCTTCCTCTATGATCTTCATAAAATAAGGAAGTACTAATTGTGGGTGAGTTTTACTATCATACTCTTAAACATCCAAAATTAAAACTTTTAAATAGATAAACAATAAATTCCCTACATTTCATCCCCTAAATATTTATATAATTTAACTAAGTGATTAATTTGTATATTAATTTTTTACGAAACACGTTAATACAGCTTAAGAAAATTTAATTTATATCTTTTATACAATATCTCAAATTGGAGTATTGTGAATGGAAAAAAATGTGATTAGAAGAGAGACTGAACAAAGATTGTCAATTAAATTCTCTATTCAAAAATAATCATCAATAAAATTGGTGGATATATTCTTTACACTAATAAAATATTAAGAATCATCTTAGAGTAATATCAACCACATGACACGAATTTGACTCCAAAAATACATGTAATTTATCTATTTATATGAGATTGATAATTAAAGGAGGAAGTAGAAAAAGGTAAAGGGTAAATTTGTTAGCATAGTACCTTAGAAGATGGATCTTGTGTTTCAACAAAGGCTCTCAGAAGACGGATTTTTGTGAGTTCAGTTTCGTTGATAATCACATCATTTACAATAACTTGTGCTTTTGCTTCTAATCCCTTAGTTACATATGCTAAATCTTTGTTAGAATCTTCTAAGCTTGATCCACCATCACAACCATTCACTTTCACTTCTTCCATTACCAATCGACCCTCTTCTTGTTATGCAAAGTGAATTCAGCGCCAAGAAAGCTCTTATTGATGTGAACCTTCCTTTTTGGTAGATATATGATGTATTGATTGGACATATATACAAAGATAATCATGTTGCAAAAATAAATGAGTTCAAGTGGTTGATAGTTTTTTTTTTTTTTTAATGACAAATTGTTGAGAATAATTTGAATTTGAATTTTGACTAAAATAATTATTTATTTTTCAATTGAATTTTAAATTACTAATACCACTAAATATAATGTGTATTGAACTTCCCAATTTGATAATTACTTTTATGTGAAGAGCCACTATGGTGTTAACGATATGGTGTTCACAACATAGGTGTAAATGAATTCTACATTAATAAGGGCTTTTGGGTCATTATGTTTTGTTTAGGCTATTGGCATATGTACCTATCAACCAAATACAATTTTTTTTTTTTTTTTTTTTTTTTTTTATTTTTTGGGTTTTAAAAGAAGAAAAAGTCAATTTTATTTAAAACAAATTTTAATAGACTAATGTGGATTATAGATCGATGTTTAAAAAATATTTAAAATTTTAACGTCTATAATTGTGATATCTTAAAAGTAGATTTTAATTATCATTTCATTTTTACTTTTATGATTAAGACATAACTTAAATGATATCAATTTAATAAAAATAAAAGAAAATAAAAATGTATCGTATGGATTAATATGAATCAAATTTTTTGTTATTCATAAAAACAAGGATTCTTGGGAACTATTATTTTTAAAATTATTTGATATATTATTAAAATATATCAAAATTAAGGTTTATTTATTATAATATCCTACCTTTTTTTTAAAGCAACCAAAATGTCCTAATATGAAGACGAAAAAAATACAAAAATGTCATACTTTTTAGTTCCTTCAAGAAGTCGCATCTCTGTCCTATAATTAGTTGAATACAAAATAATTTTAGTGCATTAGGAGGTAGCATCTTGGGGATGCGACAATATACACATTTTCAATTTTTCTTCTTCTTATTTTAACAATTGAATAATCGTTTAATTAATAAATTAAAAATAGTTAAAATATTAAAAAAAATATACTATTAATAAAATAAAATATATTATAAATTAAAGAAAAAATACAGTTGAGTGGATGTACCAAAATAAATAACATATTATATTATTTTAACAACTCTATTTTATCTTGTGGATATAAATTTATATTATTACAACAACTCTTTCAGCACATAAATTAGTCACTTAACTTTATTTTGTTAATAATTTTCTCCTATTTTTTTCTCCATATCTAATAAATAAAAATAATCATAATTAAAAATAGTGAATTATATTAAAAACATGAAACAAAATACATTAAATCGGGAAAAAAAAATACATCAAATTTAAATTGATTATGTCCACCTAAATGACTTTCAGTTTCACATCTATGATGTTGTCGAACTCGTCTAGCTCTTTGAACGAGTTGACGTTGTTATAGTTGATCCTCATTTTGATCATTATCCTCGTTGTAATGTGTAACTTGTCAAACGTTCCAAACTATACCAAACAAATGATATATTGGCAAGAATACGAATGTGTTAACATGTGTCACAGTCCTCAAATGCCGAGAGTCAAGAAAGATAACCCAAAAAGAGTAAACGCATTAAATTAAAAACGGACACTATAGAAAAAGTAGAAAAAGTGCCAAGACAATGTGGATTATGCAGATCCCTGATCATACTATGAAATATTGTCCAAACGGTGTTGGCACATCTAGTCAAATTTGATGTATTTTTTCTTTGATTTAATATATTTTGTTTCATGTTATTAATTTAATTTACTATTTTTAATAATAATAATATATTATTAATAATAATTTTTATTTATTAGATTGGGAGAAATTATAGGAGAAAATTGTTAACAAAATAAAATTAAGTGGTTAATTTATCTACAAAGTAGTAGGATATACTTGTTATAATAATATAAATTTATCTACAAAATATAATAGAATTGTTAAAATAATATAACACATTATTTCTTTTGACACATCTATTCACCCATAATTTTTTTCTTCAATTTAATATATTTTATTAATAGTATTTTCTTTTTTTTAAATATTTTAATTATTTTTAATTTATTAAATAAACAATTATTCAATTGTTAAAATGAGAAGAAAAAAATTGAAAACGTGTACATGGTCGTATTCTCGGAATGTGACCTCTTGATGCACCAAAATTGTTTTCCTTCAGTTGGTCGTTGGGCGATGAATGGATAAAAAAGTAGAACATTTTAATATTTTTTTATCGTATAATATTTTGGTTACTTATAAAAAAATAGGACATTATAATGTCTTATGTACTTTTATAACTTTCATAAAAGATATTAAAAGTAATAAAAGTACTTTCATAACTCTCAATAACATATTAAAAATTTAATATCTGTGTAAAATTTTTATATGCACGATTTATATGAAAACTTTCAATTCAAATAAAAAAATTGAAAAAAAAAACAAAAAAAAACAAAAAATAGAGAGATTGAAAGAGGTTTAGATTAAGAGGATTTAAATCAACGATAGATAAAAATGTTGTATATACACAAAGATGTAAACCTTAATAGCTCATTCAATAAAGAATCTATATTCTAAAATTATTTTTTTTATATTTCATTTCGAATGAAGTTTATTTTTACTTTTACATTTCATTAATTTACTTCCTACATTTCTTAATGTGAATATATGAGTATAATTGTGTTAATAACAAGATTTTCAAGGGTAATGTGGATACTCTATGTCAATACCACAAGATAAAATTGCCACCAAGTTACTTAAAGATACTTGATAAGAATACATTCATTTCAAAATAAAATATAAGCAAAATTAATTTTAGAATGTGGATGTGCTTGCTTCAAATTTTTTACTAAATATACTGATATTTTAAAACTATTTTTACTTTTTTTTTTTGGTCTTCTTCTAAATTGAGTATTTAAAATATATTTATTATTTTGTAAAAAGTAACCTTTCAAAAATTTAAATACTATATTTGTCTTTAATTATAAGTATCAATTGAAAAAAATTATCATTCGATAGAAGAAATTTACTAAATGTATCCATTAATATTTTTAAAAATATATTATTTATTAATACTATTAATTTATCTTAGGAACATCTATCCGTAAAATGAGAACATTAAATTCACCCTTTACTTATCTTAATATATGTGAAAAACACAATAAATATTTATTAAAAAAGGGGATAAAGATAGTATATAAAGAGTGCTTGTTACTTTATCCATTTTTAATCATAAGTACCAATTAAAAAATTTATTTGTCCATAATATAAGTCTTTATGCAAATTATTAATTGCATTTATTAATTTTTTTCAAATTTACTCCTCTTAATTTAACTTATAATGTAAAATTATTAACATTAAATACATCTATAGACAATTTAATAGAAGCTACAAACAACCGAAATAGACTTAGGGAGGCTTCGAGAGGTGCAACCTTGGGACACTAATTTATTCTTTCAATATATATATATATATATATATATATATTATACGCTGTCGTATTCATTTTCTTTTGTTCATGTAGCTAACAAAAAAAAGTTTTAAAAAATTGTTATATCGATCGTTTTATAGTATTGTCTGGTGATCCAATATAAATTAAATTTTTAGTCATCTTTATTCAATATAAAATTTAAATTCAACTTTCAAACACTCTAAAAAATAAATTTAAAGAAAAACAAAAACATAAATTTACCATCATTCACATATTAATAAGTTGATGAATATTTTTGGTAGTATTTGATTTTATTATTATATGTTTTAATTGATAGACATATGTATGACTTAAATCTCATTTATTTTGAGAAAATATTTCTTGTTTTTATTTTTTAAAATTTATATTAATTTTTATAAGGATGCATAAGACTTTTAAAGAGAACAATAATCTACGTTTTTAGAAATAATAAAAATATCGAAAATCTTTTTAATTATTTTTAAAAATAAGTTTTTATTATTTAACATTTCATCTTATCTCCGTGGCAATTGTTTATTTCAAAAGTATTTTATCAAGATAAATGAATACGCATTTTAAAAAATGAAAATAAATAATATTTTTACAAAGTAAACAACCCTCAAATTTTTTATAATTATATTTTGATTTTGTTTTTTTACTGATATTGAGGTTTTAAATTGTATTGAAATTTTCATAATAATTATGTGATATTTAAATTCTTTTCAACAATGTTCTATACACTTAAGGGTGCCTTAAAACAACTAAAGAGATTTCGCTAAAAAAAAAAAAAGAAAAATCAATGACTAAATTCTTTTATGTTGAAAGTTGTCTTTGTTTGATAAACGACGAAATCAATTATTAGATTGTCCAAACAACTTAATAGTATAGGACCTTTCAATGGTGAGAGTCTCAAATTTATTTATTTTTTATAATATAATAAAATATCGGTGATTTTTTTTATTAAATAATATTTTTAATTCCTATACAAAATTATAATCTTTTAAATTTAGTTCATATTTTAATTTTATATAAAACTTTTTAGAGACTAGAAACATCAGCTTTTTACAACAACCAAAAAAAAGTTTTTTAGAATAGAGACTAAAAATAAATATTTTTGTTAAGAACTAAAAAATTGAGAATTTTTTTATAAAAATTAAAAATAAAATTTTGCAATTTTATAAAGGCTAAAATTTATTTTACTTCTTAATTATTAAAATTACATTTTATTTTTATTATTAATTTTTAAGATTAGAAAAATGGTATCTAAATCATTTAAGACAACCATAAATATATATGATTCAAAAAATATAATATAAAATTCCTAATTTAGACACCAAAAATTTGAATAACAACAAGATAAATATTTAAAAAAAAAAAGAAAACAGAGCGAAATAAGATATAATTGAATATAACAAGACAAAATAAACAATTATACTTGATAGAACTTGTGGCCATGTTGATTAAATAGTCAATAATAACGATTAGTGAGTAAGTATTCTTCGTCCTTTGGGTTGGGGTTGGTTCCACAAAACCAAATAATATTAATTTAATTTGGTGAGTGTGGTCATCATCTACCTAAAGGTGTCTATTCTCTTGATGCAGCACAGTTAATTAAATTTAATTTAGTGACTTTAGAAAGAGGTTTGGACGTAACCAATTGCACCAAACTTTGGGCATCATTTAATGCTTTTGCGTGGAGCACTACACATCACTCAACCCGACCGGTTCATCCAGCTATTTAAATCAGACCTGTACACGTCTAAATCAATTTTTAAAGTGTTTAAAGTTTCAGTTGTGAGAACTATTTAAATCAGATTAACTTTTAGATTCATTTCTAAAAATTTAATTGAACCATAGATATAAATTTTAATATTCTTTTATTAGAATGATGTGTTGTATTAAATTATTATTTATTTGTTTAATTTTATATTTTTTTTATTAGTATGAAAACGTAATCGATTGTTATTATTTTGTAGTATTAATTTTTAGTATAATGTATAACATTTTGTTGTAAACTAGTTACCTTAACGTAATTTTTTAATATTAATATTAATTAATTTCTTAAATTGTAATTTAAATGAATTGAAAATCGATTTAATTTAAACTACATTAATTTTTAAAGTTGAATTTAAATGGAACCGAATTTCCCTTGTTTGAACCATATATGGCTTACTCAACTTGTATTTATGTATATCGTTTTTACTTTTAAAATTAAAAGAAAAATTATTGTAATTTGCCAATATAAATTAATTTTATATGAACAATTGACGAGAATTATTAATTTTATCATTTTACCATATAATTATAACTATTATAATAAAATATCTACATAATTAATAATTCATGTTGATCGTTAATCAGACACTAACCAAATGTAAATTAAACTCTAAAATCATTTGATACTAACGAGTTATGGACAAATTCAGATTAATCTTTGGTTACTCAACTTGTCTCATACTCCTATAAGCCCGTAAATAAAATACTTGCCTTACATATGTTTTCTATTTTAAAATAATTCCATATGTTCTTTTATTTGAGAGTCAGAGAAAGAAATAAGTAGAAAAGATAGAATAGAAGTAAATGATTTATTTCTTTAGTTTGGGAGAGGTAAGAAATAAGGAGAGATAGATGTTTTATAGGATGCGACCACAAAAAAAAAAAATCTCTCCTCAAAGAGTTGTGCAAAGAAAGAGTTAGAGAGTAAATTTCTCACATTATGCCTTCCAAATTTTCTTTTTCTTTTTCCTGTCGCAACAGATTGATGAACCCCTCTATTTTTCTTCATATATCCACTTCATCTTGGGTGGTCTCAATCATCAAATAAAATTTATTAATTTTATTAGTATTACTAATATTATTGTAATTATTATTAAAGAAAGACAAAAAAATATGTGTTTTATTAAGCTTTCTCCATATAAAGAAAAAGAAAAAGAAAAAGTTTTGAAATTCTTATTTTAGAAAAAAAAAAAAGGGGAAATAGTGCCGCAAGAAAGGAAGAAAACAGAAAAGTCGGCAAAAAAAATAAAGAGGTGAAGAAATTGATTTTTGGTGGTGGTAATATGTGGGTAACGGATTTGTTCGGTTTGATCTATAATTTTGGTATGTTTTATATCATCATGAAGAAGAAAAAAATTGACTTTCCTATTTTAGATAAAAGGAGGAATAGTGCCAAAAGAAAGGAAGAAAATAAATTGACTTATAGCGTAGGTAATAGATTTGCAACAACTTATTCTGTTTAATATACAATTTTAGTATCGTATTTTTACTAATGAGTTTGCTTTTTTTTAATATATAAACTTAGTAGTTTTACTTTATCTGATAATTACTTTTGAATATTAACTTTAGTGGAATATTATTATTATTGTTGATTGATGTTATCTAGTGGTATTAGGAAGATTTGATGCACCTATTAACTACTGTAATTGAAATTTTTGTTTGTTTAATATTTTATTTTTTGTTAATTATTGATGTTATGTGAAATTGTATTTTCTATTTGATAATTTATTTATATAGGTGAGAGAAAATATTTTATATTATTGAAATAATTATATCTATTTTTCCTACTTCTTCGTATTGTATTTTTTTTTATTTATAAAATGAAACAAAAGTGTTTAATTAAAGTATGAAGATGACAAATAATCAATTATTTTTGAAATTTAATTATAAAGGATAAGTCCGTCATTTACTATTTTTTTATCGGTTTCTTTCAATTTTATTTACCCAAACAATATAAGATTTCTACCTAATTTCTATGTTATTACTCCTCTCTATTATTTTTCTTTTTTCTATTTCATTGAACATCCAAATATAGGGTTAGAAAATAAACACAAATAAACTTCAGTGTCGCCCAAAATAAAAATGAAATGTAGTTTTAGTTTTTCATTTTATTAAATTTATAATTTTAATATTTTTATTTTTCATAGTTTTGATTCCTCATTTTTAAAATTATTGACGTTTAATTTTCTTTCTTAGTTTGAGTTTTAATCAGTGATGCACTGACAATGATATAAAAAATTACGGTGCTATGAAATTCAAATTAAATAATACAATTTTAATAATTTTTATAAAAAAAAGTTATTTATTTTTTCTTTGAAAATTATGAGGAAAAATTTAAATATAATTTTTGCTTTCAATATTTCTGAAAATTAAAGAAAAAATTCAACTGTTTATTAAAATTTTTGTTAATAAAATTTGGTAAAAAATTATTCACTTTTCTTGGGATTCAACTTTACTTGTGGTCCATGTGTTAACAAAAAATTTATGAAAAGAAAAGTAAACAATTATTTTTATTTGTGATCCATGTGTTAATAAGAATATTTTAAAAGTAAAGAATCTTTTATTCCCCTTTAAGTGTTCCATGTGTTTATAAAAAAAATTAATTTTGTCATCCTTAATCGGTTGGAGTTAAAATTTGAATCCTTGCATTCAATTGAACTTAGAGTTTTTCCACTCTACCTCTTATACATATAAAACAATAAAATTAAAAGATTGTTTAATTATAATAAAAAAATATTAATATAATATTTTTTATAAAAAATTCAAATTCATAATATATAATTAAGATAAAATAATTTTTTTTTATCATTTTAAAATTATTTTTCTTACATATAACAAAACTATTATGGTTCCTTTTGATTCTCACAGCGGGTCTTAACTATTTCAGAGAATTAATTAAAATTTTAAAAATTGAGTATTTAATAAAAAAATGTGATTTTAATAAATGAAAATATTATATTTTTATTTTTTGAAGTATAAAAATTTCAAACTATTATATTTAAATTATAAATAATATAATCAAAACGGTAAAAATGCAAAAATTTAGGGATATTAATATACATTTTAAAATAAACTGATGGGATCGGTGAAGGTTGAACTGAAGTTGAAAACTGAAGTGGCAGTGGCAACAGCGTGACGCAGTTGAATTTTGGTCCGTAAATGGTTCTATGATATTAACTTTCATCAAACCTCACTCAAACAAAACTTCACTAAAACCAGTAATCAAATTTTGCAAATTCATCTTCTTTCTCACTCTTCAATTTTCAACTTTGTTTCTTTCTTCAGTACAAATTCACTCACTCTTCGTTGTTCCCTCATTGTTCTAACCTGTCTCTGTTGCTTCTTAGAACAAGAAGAATCAACATCCCTTTCCTTCTAGCTAATTCCTTTGAATCCCCATTGCTAAGAAATCTATAACAACCACTTTCCTTTGTGACGTCTTAACCTTCTTCTGTTGACCAAATTTGACTTCTTTATAATACTTATTTTACTTGTTTATTGTTGCACCACCTTCATCTTCTCATTAAAAATGGGTATTTTGAAATGGGTATTTTTAGGGTTTCTATATGCTGCTTTTATCTTTACAATTGATGCTGTGGAGCTTCATAGGAATCAGCCTACTGAAAGAATTTCAGGTGCTTTTTGTTTTTCAGTTTCTTCTTTGTTTTGTTTGTCATGTTATATAGTTTTGTTGATTAGGCTTGTTTTGTTTGAGTTAGGGTATTGACTCTTTTTGATTGTGATCAATTACAGTGTTGTGCCCTTCTTGTTAATTATGAATGTGATTTTGATTAAGATCTGCTTTGGATTGATGTTGATTAGGATGCTTGTTTGTTGCACTAGTTGTTGACCATTTATAGGGTGAGATATTATAATTTCAGACACAAAGCATTGGTTCTTACTATTTTTTATTGAGCATAGAGAGTTTTTATGAAGATCCAATTTTTCATGTGGCAATGCTGCTAGTTTGATAGTATGTATGACTTACATGAAATGGTTCCGTTCTTCAGAAATAATAAGTACATTCAAGAAGATATATTGGTAATCTTATCATTCTTATGTTTATAGACTCTGTAATTCTATAGATTGGTAATCTTATGTCGGGATTTATGCTGAATCCTGGGGCTTTCTAGATGGCTTGAGTTTCAATATTTAGAATGGAATCAAAATAAAAGCATTTTCACTGCTTCCCTCACTTTCCCCAAGAGTTGATAAAAAAGGTTTCTTATGAACAAGCATTTGATATAAATTGAAATTCAAAACTGACACCCTGCAATTTGCAGAGTAGCTTGCTGTTGTAAAACCCAACGTCTATTTTTGCCTTTTAACCTTATAAAACCCGCAAGGGGGAAAATGTTTGCCAAAATTTAAACCATGCTCCCTAATAGTATCTATAATGTTCGGAAGACAACAATATCAGCTCACCAGAGTGGTATTTAGGGCACAGGAATGTAGCATCAGCTTATATTTCAATAAACTGGGGAAATGTCTGGTTTAGGGGTAGGGTAAAAGAGGAGAACTTATATTACTTGAGCATATATACAACAAAAGCACATCCCTGGTTGCTTGGAGTTGTGAGTTTTCTATAAGCTGATCTTGTGTACTGTTTCTCATTGACTTCATTTAATCAATTCTATTTCTAAAGATAATAAGGAGTCAAATACACTACTTTAAATTCTCGGTGTGTAATTATTGTTAAATCAGTATATCTTTCATTTTACTGAGGATGAGACTACTAAGCATGTCGTGGTTCCAATTGTAGGTAGCGCTGGCGATGTATTGGAAGATGATCCAGTCGGAAGGTTGAAGGTTTTTGTTTATGAACTTCCAAGTAAATATAATAAGAAAATTCTGCAAAAGGACCCAAGATGCCTCACCCATATGTTTGCTGCTGAGATCTTTATGCACCGTTTTCTCTTATCTAGCGCTGTCCGAACCCTTAATCCCGAGGATGCTGATTGGTTTTATACTCCTGTCTACACAACCTGTGACTTGACACCAAATGGCCTCCCTTTACCCTTTAAATCACCACGAATGATGAGGAGTGCCATACAGCTTATTTCTTCAAACTGGCCTTATTGGAACCGAACAGAGGGGGCAGATCATTTCTTTGTGGTTCCTCACGACTTTGGGGCATGTTTTCATTACCAAGTACGAGATCTAGTATATAACTTCAAAATTTATTAATTATATCACTATAGTTCTACTTAGATATTTAAACCAATTGTATGCTGTCATGAGAAGTACCTCTGATTCAATTATCAATGCTGCACATGTAAGATGCACTTTTATTTTACGATTTTGTTCCAGGAAGAGAAGGCAATTGAAAGAGGGATTCTTCCACTGCTACGGCGTGCAACTTTGGTTCAAACATTTGGACAGAGAAATCATGTGTGCTTGAAAGAGGGCTCAATTACCATTCCTCCATATGCTCCACCACAGAAAATGCATTCCCACCTAATTCCTGATAAGACTCCCAGGTCCATTTTTGTATACTTCAGAGGACTGTTTTATGATGTTGGAAATGACCCTGAAGGTGGATACTATGCAAGGTACGTCTTATTATAAAATCAAACTTCAATTCAAATGAGGTTTGAGTATGCATAATTTAGTTTATCATCATACTATGTATGCAATGCATAAGAAAGCTGCTTGCGTCCTTCTACTCTAAAAAAGCAGTGGAGAATGATTTTGATTTATGCGTATATATAGTCGTATTTAGTGTCATTATTGAAATTGGTAAAACATATTGAGATTAATTGTTTCAATATTCACGATCTAAAATTGGTTTGTTCTAAAGTTCTATTTGGAAATCAAGTACGTATGCATGAATTTTGGTGCATGCATAGGTGTTTTTATAACAAAACAAACTTGGATCCACAAATAAACCTGACTGGTCAAAATGGTTGTGATTTTCAATCTCAGAGGTGCAAGAGCAGCAGTATGGGAGAACTTTAAGGACAATCCACTATTTGACATTTCCACCGAGCATCCAACCACATATTACGAGGACATGCAACGAGCCGTGTTTTGTCTATGCCCGCTTGGATGGGCCCCTTGGAGCCCAAGATTGGTTGAAGCTGTGGTATTTGGTTGCATCCCGGTTATTATTGCAGATGATATTGTTCTGCCGTTTGCCGATGCAATACCGTGGGAAGAAATCGGGGTGTTTGTTGATGAGCAGGATGTTCCTAAGTTGGATACCATACTCACATCAATCCCACCGGAAGTTATATTAAGGAAACAAAGATTGCTTGCCAACCCTTCTATGAAGCAAGCAATGCTATTCCCTCATCCTGCTCAATCCGGCGACGCTTTCCATCAAGTTTTAAATGGACTTGCGCGTAAGCTGCCGCATGACAGAAGTATATTCTTGAAAACAGGAGAGAAGAGCTTGAATTGGACTGCCGGCCCTGTTGGTGACCTTAAACCTTGGTAACTGAGGTGATTAGGATTCTTTATATGTCTTGGTCAACCCTCTCCCTAAGTGTTCATAAATAAGGCTTGGTAACTGAAGTGTCTATTTTTCTGTTGACATTGTAAATTTTGATATTTTGGCAGACAATTCCTTAGATACTATAATCTAATTTGCAACATGATTGCTCTCATAGCATACCAAATCGTTCCCTGTTTTAGTAGGAGTACTTGTTCAAAATCATAATGGCAGCAATGCATGTTCATTATTAATTGTAAACAAATTTAATGATTTTTTTTTGAAGAAATATTTGATGATATAAGTAATAGTATCACAATATGAAACTAGGAGATGATACTAAGAGTGTATCTTGTGTTTGGAAGGCTAATACTAGGTGTGTAGGTGCTGAAATCAGGTTTCAAGAATAAAATTGGCAAAACTATTTATAACCTAAATTAATGTTCGCTTGAGAGTACAATTTCTTAGTTTTTTTGTTTGTCGTTCTATTTGATTAAAAAACAATAGGAAACTAGGAAATGATAGAAAAAAAGAAAAACTCAATTGTGAATGTAGATAAAACAAAAGGATAGCAATGGATACCCTCTCTCCGTAGATGGAAACTTCTTTTACTTTGATAATCAACAAAAATTGTTTATTTTGTCTTGTTATATCATTTAAATAGAGTAAAGTTAAATTTAGCAGAATAAATCAATATTCAATAATATAATTGAATGACACTGTAAAATAATTTTATGTTGTTAATCGATGTCCCTTTTTCTCAAACACAAAATATCACGTAGCATTTTGCAGTTTGTTTTCAATTTTTTTGTTAGAAAAAAAATTGTTTGATATTTACTTTTTTTGAAGAGCGGAATTTCAAGTGAATGATCAATAATATATTAATCTATTGAATAATAATTTGATAAAATTATAATTTTTATTAAAGATAATATATGACATCAAATCTATCAATTCACAATAGCAAACTATTTATAAAAAAAGAAAAGGAAAAATCACATATATTTCAAATCACCATTAAAATAATCATCTTTTTCACTTAATTAAATTTAAATATTTTAGATTGTGGATTTCAAAAAAATTGTATTTTTTTTATTTTTTATTTCTATGGA